>NW_015170351.1:68543-72038 GCF_001447785.1 Gekko japonicus | reverse complement strand
GATTCTCGTTGGTGCTTCCCGCCACATCCGGAGCAGGTCGTGCTGGCTGCTGTCTTCTGTTGGGTCCGCTTGTCCCGAACCGCATTGATATCTTCATGCGCATCAACGCCCTCGCCCTCCTGTGACTGGGAGTGCACTTTCAGCTCTGCTTGCGCTAGTCGTTGCCGGACTTCTTTCGTCGACTTGTCTGCCGCCTCTGCCGCGACAGCCTCCTCGTAGGCCACGGCCCAGGTCAGGGTGGTCTTTGCGAACAGGCGTTGTTGAAGTCTCTCGTCCCGCAGGCCACACACGAGCCGGTCTCTGAGCGCGACTTCTACGTCCAGGAAGTTGCATGGCCTTGCTGCCTTCCGAAGGGCCGCCACAAAATCTGCGATGGTCTCCGTCACCTCTTGGCTCCGCTTGTAAAAGGCGTGCCTGCAGGCTATTTCAGAAGGCTGCGGAGAAAAATGCGCCTTCAGCTTTTTTGTGATGTCAGCGTAGGAGACGGTTTTCAAATCCGTTGGGGCCACCAACAACCTGGCTATGTCGAAGGTCCCTTTCCCGCAGGAACTCAGGAGGCAAGCTCGCTTCTTGGCCTCGTCAGTAATGTCATGGGTTTCCAGATGAAACTCGAACCGAGAAAGGTAGGAGTCCCAGTCTTCAGACGATGGTTCGAACGACTCGAACTTCTGGCTTCCAGCCATCAGGGAAGACTTGGGCACCGGAGCTGGTGGCGCCTCCGCCTGATCGGCTGCTGTGCTCTGCTCGCTTTCTTCCGAGTCCGAAGTGTGGATGTCTGCAGGGTGTTGGGATCCCAAGCATCGAGAATAAATCCACGTTTTAAACAGCGCTAACAAAGGACTCGTGGAGTGATTTCAGCAGTGATTCAGCTTTAATCAGAAGTAACGAACAAGCACTCAAACGCATGAGAAACCAGAACAGAACACAACACGGGAGCTGGGCTCCTTTTAAACATACCGGGCTAATATAGCCACTCCCACTATGTACAATAACAACCAATTAGATTGCAGGGATAAAGGCGAATCAGAGTTCTTCCCGCTCAGGGAACAGTTCCTTTGTGATTGGTTGCTGTTTCGAAGCGACCAATAGCTTTTGGGCTAGATGGAGCCTTGGCTGGCTTGAAGCTTAACTTAGGAGGTGGATTAGCTGATTCATGATATCCAGACAGTACATAACAAAAACCATGCTACTCATATAGCCTGTTGATTTCTTTGGAAAATTTCTATGCCACTTCTCCAGGGAAACTTCTTGAGGCAAAATTTTATATTTATATATCAAACCCAGCACTCAAAAACAAAAGTAGAGTACAGAATATGGAGAGGTTTAAAATGGTTCTTAAACATTTCTCAGACTAAAAACAGAGTTTAAAATAATGTCTGGGTTTTTTTTAATTAAGGGTAAACCTAGGTTTGCTAGCCTCCAGGTGGTGGCTGAATATCTCCTGGGATAACAACTGATCTCCAGGTGACAGAGATCAGTTCACCTAGAGAATATGGCCTCTTTGGAAAGTGGACTCTACGACATGATACCCCATTGAAGTCCCTCCCCTCCCTAAAACCCATCCTCCTCAGACTCCACCCCCAAAATCTCCAGGTATTTCCCAACCCAGAGCTGGCAACCCTTGGCACACCTGGGTAAACAGCTGTGGTGCCTAAATGTATTGTAGGTGCCAGGCAACCCTCAAGGGGAAGGACATTTCACAGGTGAAGTGCCAATGCTGAAAAAGCTCTTTCTCTGGTCACCACTCCAACTCACCTCAGAAAGCAGACTAGGGCTTGAGAAACAGGGTGGACAGAATGGGAAGTGCTTTAAGTACTGTTGTCCCAAACCATTTTGTGCCTTAATGGCTTGGATTGCACATAGGAACAGATAAGCAGTCAGTGCAAATCTCTGAGCACCAGGGTGATACAGTTCCTATATCTGAACTCTGACAGCAGCCTGGCTGCCACATTGTGGACCAATTGAGGTCTCCAGACTATTTTCGAAGGTAGCCCCACATAGAGTGCTGTTAGGGTTGCCAGACAGTGCCTGGCAACTGGCAGGAGGGCTGTGGGTGCGGATGGTTGGGGCTAACACTGATTGCTGTGTCACATCATTTCCAGCAAAAAACTAAAAGTGACACAGGTACATCTAGGAATTGCTGGAAAGTCTATAGCAAAATCATAGAGCTTCTGGTGATTCCTAGAGATACCCTGGAAGTGACAAAGTGTAGCTCTAGAAATTGCTGAAGACTATACATTTTTGTTACTTCCTCTTTTTTTTATATACCAGAAGTGACTTGTCACCATAGCCTTCATTACAGGTGTTCTGAGTGGCAGTGGAAGCTGGGAGCAAGAGTTCCTGGTCCTGACCATGAGGCTGGCATGCCTGAGCGCAGTACAATAATCTTGTTTGGTGTAGTGGTTAAGTGCGTGGACTCTAATCTGGGAGAACCGGGTTTGATTCCCCACTCCTCCACTTGCACCTGGCTGGATGACCTTGGGCAAGCCATAGTTCTGATAAGAGCTGTTCTTGAAAAAAGAGCAGTTTCTGTCAGCCCCACCTACCTCACAGGGTGTCTGTTGTGGGGAGGGGAAGGGAAAGGAGTTTGTAAGCTGCTTTGAGACACCTTTGGGTAGTGGAGGGCGGGGTATAAATCCAATCTCTTCTCTTCTTATTGGCAGAGTATAGAAATGCAGTAAAGACAAGCACAAGCTGTTTAAAGAATACAGTTGGTTTATTAAGAAGAAAACAAATGTTGTAAGAAAGAGGAGAAAGAAAGAGAAGTCTGTTTAACTAGCTAGAATGGAGTAAGTTACTAACGGTTCTCAGCAGGAGCATAAATAACCCCAATTGAGCCAATCAGGAGACAGGAAGGAGACTATTTGAAAATAGTAGAAAGTTCCTAATTTCACTATGCTAACTATGTTCTTGTCATCTTCTTTATCTATGCATGATAGGTCTTGCATACTCCAACAAATCTAACCTGGATGTATCACCATGGCCCAATCATGTTTTTCAAAGAAGGGCTGTAGCCAGTGTATCAGCCAAAGCTGGAAGAAGAGGATATTTTTATAGCCTGCTTTTCTCTACCTTAAGGAGTCTCAAAGCAGTTTACAATCACCTTCCATTCCTTTCCCCACAAGAGGCACTTTGTGAGGTAGCTGTGGCTGAGAGAGTTCTGAGAGAACTGTGACTGGCCGAAGTATTACCACGAATGGCCAGCCTTGTTGTTTGGGGAAATTAGCTAGGCAGCAGGCAAGGCCAGAGGGGTACAAGGAACCTGTACACCAGTTTACACCAGAGGTGATTGATAGCAAATAGAGGGGTCAGTTATGGGGTGATGCAACCTGTCTAGACATGGAGGTGTCCATTGAGATGAAATTATGGTCCAAACCAAAGTTCAGGGGTTAACTGCCAAATGGCATCGGTGGCAAACATACAAACTCTGAGGCCATGTGCTTGGACAGATGAAGAAGAAGAAGAAGAAGAAGAAGAAGAAGAAGAAGAAGAAGA
>NW_015170351.1:30591-68144 GCF_001447785.1 Gekko japonicus | reverse complement strand
GTGTAATTCAGGTGTGATCAGTGGGGTCCCAGAGGGGCAGAGTCTAGCTGCACAATAGCTGTGATGGGTCTAGCCAGGTGCTGGATGGCTAGTTGAATGGGTCTTGATGACCACTGATGGTTTGGCCAAGGTAGATTGAATGGTTTCCCAGATTTACACAAAAGGTGGGAGATGGGTTCCTGATAGATGCCAGAAAGGATCGTTAATAATTTGAATGTTTGATTGGTTATCTCAGTATCCGGAGGGATGGGGCAGGAAGGACAGGTGTTGAGACAAAGGATTTTTCACATAGGTATAGAAATCACAAAAAGGAGTACATGCAGAGTTGGAGACAGAAGGGCTATGTGCCAGGTGGCAACTGAATAGCTTTAGAAATGCAGATACCTGATGTAACTTGCCATTGTTTCTTATGCATACCTTTCTGTCTTATGAAACCTGAAAATGAAGACCCTTTCCCCAGAGCTTTGGCTTGCTCTGTGGTGCAGGATGAGAATGCTTTCTTTGGCCTGACTTTTGTGGGTATCTTGTTCAGGTCAGGAGTGGAGTGCCCTTGCTGTTGGGGCTACCCTATAGTAAAGCAGTGCCTCTGGCTAACACAAGGTCACCCAGCAGATTTCACGTGGAGGCATGGCAAATCAAACCCAGTTCTCCAGATTAGCGTCCACTACTCCCAACTCACAAACCTGCTGAGAAAGAATGGAATAACATATAGATGGCTACTCCCTGAAGGTGTCTTTTTTGCCATCGAGGGAAAAAGATTCAGAGTAAACTCAATATTCAAAATGGAAGACTCCCTAAAAAATATGAAGAAGATTTGGGAGCCAAAGGAGAGGAAGAGGAAGAAGAGGAGCAAGAAGAAGAGGAGGAGGAGGAGGAAGAGGAGGAAGAGGAGGAAGAGGAGGAAGAGGAGGAGGAGGAGGAAGAGGAGGAAGAGGAGGAAGAGGAGGAAGAGGAGGAGGAAGAGGAGGAGGAAGAGGAAGAGGAAGAGGAGGAGGAAGAGGAGGAGGAAGAGGAGGAGGAAGAGGAAGAGGAAGAGGAAGAAGAGGAAGAAGAGGAAGAGGAAGAAGAGGAAGAAGAGGAAGAAGAGGAAGAGGAAGAAGAGGAAGAGGAGGAAGAGGAAGAAGAGGAAGAGGAAGAAGAGGAAGAAGAGGAAGAGGAAGAGGAAGAAGAGGAGGAAGAGGAAGAAGAGGAAGAAGAGGAAGAAGAGGAAGAAGAGGAAGAAGAAGAAGAAGAAGAAGAAGAAGAAGAAGAAGAAGAAGAAGAAGAAGAAGAAGAAGAAGAAGAAGAAGAAGAAGGTGACCAGCAGGACAAAGGTGCAGCAGGACACAAACCACAGAAACCAAAGAAAAAAAGACAAGACTTTACCATGGAGCATAGTAACAAGATTGCAAGAGAAGGATAGAATTGGGAACCAAAACAAAAAACCATATAAAGATGGATAGGAACAAGACAAATATTTGTTGTCGAAGGCTTTCATGGCCGGAGTTCATTAGTTGCTGTAGATTTTCTGGGTTGCGTGGCCATGGTCTTGGCATTGTAGAACCTGACGTTTCACCAGTAACTGTGACTGGCATCCTCAGAGGTATAAACACAGAAAGATGGTGTACTCTCTGTGTCAAGGTCAAGTCCACCACTCTTAACCACTACACCACACCGGGTCTTGTGCTATGTGCTACAGAGGAGACCTGAACTTCCAAGCACAGGCCACCAGCAGCACCCCCAGGCTATGAACCCACTTCTTCAGGGGAAGGAACAACCTCATCCAGAACAGGTTGACTCCTAAACCCTTGACTGAAAAAGAACATCCCATTAAGCCTATAAACAGCCAAACAAATTAAGGGGCTTCATACTAATTAGACCAACATTGCACATTCTGTGCCTGAGTGGGCTCTGGGACCTGATCAGAGTACCTCACTAGGCTAACTAGAGGCTCCAGACATTTGAATTTCCCATTCTCTCTGCATTTCCAAATGTATTAAGTTGCTTTTGGACTCTGCGTAGATGAACTGTGAGAACATTTTGAATTCTGTTTTTAAAGTATGTGTGAGAGCAGAATTCGAGCAATCCTGTGCTGATGTATGTCCAACCCTGATCTGTCTGTTGCTTCCACATCCTACTTCTCCGTCTCATGAGGATCAGGGCAGCCTCCAAGCAGTTGCCTGAGAAGGGTAACATTTATTGCAGGTACTCAGTTGTTGCAGAATGCTTTCTTTCCCAGTGGGAGAAGGAGGACAAAAGAGGAGGAAGCCATCAATAAAGTCTACAGTGCTGCTCAGTTGCCTGTCCCTTTATCACTGCTGCCGCCTCCACCTCCCTTTCTCTCTCCCTGTTGCTGAGAATGAAAACAGCCCACAGATGAGTGGCTGAGGTGGAAGAGGCCCATGTCAGCAGTTGGCTAGGTGTTGTCTTGCTGCCTAACTGGAGAAAAGTAAGCAGAGAAGGAGGAAGCAACAGAACAGCCAGTAACTGTAGTATTGTTCCTGTGCTATAGCCTAAGATTGCCAATGAGACAGACATGTTGTGTCCCTTTGACAGAGGCTTTTCGTGTGAAAATGGGCAACTGAAGCTTTTATGAAATTGAAGGTAAGTAACATCATCTGGTAGGAAACATCTTGTTAATCTATATTAAAAGGACAGGACATTTTTTCTTTCCAGGATGTTGTCAATCCTGCTACAATCTCATGTGCAATAAAAACAGCTCAAAGCACATTCCCAGCACTGTGAGCCTTTTTTGGTCTGTATGAAGCCTATATAAGATCTAATTATACGTGGGAGTTTGCCAAAAACCTGGAGAAAAAAATGTCTTGCTCCTTTATCAGAGGCTTTATTTTATGTGTGGAAATGGGAAGCAGAAGTTTTCCATATCAGGGAGGTAAATAATATCACCTGGTAAATAACATCCCCTCACGCCTCTGTTAAAGGGGCAGGGCGTGTGTTTTTTCCCTCCTGGTTGTTGGCAGCCCTACACCTACTGGCCATATAATGTAATGGGCTATAACGTTATGGACAGTTAAGCCTGTCTGTGAACAGTTGAAGTGGAAACAGCAGTGGAGATAGGAAATGGGTTATCTTTATTTGTTTCAATGGAAATTGGAGATGATGAAACAAATTCACTTCCCTAAATCTTCCTAAAATCCAACTGCAGGGTCATAGCAGTCAGTTCAACTACCAGCTTGTCTGAATGACACAATAAGAACCATGCCTTGAACTTAGCTAAGGTGCAGAACTCCCATTCTATACTTAGCATTGTTTTGTCATTTAAGCAACAAAGATTTTTAAAAAATGAGTGTTATACCCTTCAACCCAAAATGTGAAGTATGGGGAGGTACACAGATGCTACCAATCCATCGCTCTCCCCAGTAACAGGTATTTAAAAAGCCATGTGAAATTAACAGGCATTGTATTAGTGTTTCCCACTCCCACAGGTGGCATCTAATGAAGCAGACCAAGAAGACTAGCTGAACACACAATGATGTTGCCTTATACTTCCCCCCCCAATACATGCCAAAAGAAATATGTTGAAAAGATGCAGGTTGATCAGTATGGGCCCCTGCCACACGGCAGGGAAAAGACAGGGCGAAGCGCGGCTTTTAAAAACTGCACCAAAAAAGAAACGCCCCGGCGGGATCCCATGGATCCCGGTTGCTGCGCTCCGTTGCTCCCCGGCATGATCAGATGCTGGGGAGGAAGATAACAGTCGGAGGGGGAGGCTGCAGTACGTCAGGGGGCCGGGGATGCGACGGCGGCAACACGCGCCGCCGATCCCACGGCCGGGATGAAGTGGACCATCCGGATGAACCACCGAAGGTAGGTGGTTCATCTTTGCCGCGCTTCATCGGGGGAAGGGCCAGATTGGAGGCGGGAGCACGACGCCAGCCAGATGTTGGTGTGGGATCGCGCCCGTTTGCTGCGTTTCCAATCTGGCCCGCTCCCGGCCCAAACTGCCTCGTATGAATGGGGCCATGGTAGCTCATATTGTATCGTATGAACATTACTTAAAGCTGGACTGCATGAGAAATCTTACAATCAGGTACATGGTCTGCTTGGGTCACAATGGCATAATGTCTTAAACACTGGCTTTTTGTATGCATTATTTTGTGACATCTTGCCTTTAGGTATTCCCCATTCAGTGCGCTATTTCACCTTGTGTGCTGAATTGGGCCTTCACACAGTAGAATCTAGAGTTTGGAGCACCACAATCAAATACTGGCTTCATCTCTACTTTCACTCTCCACCCAATAGTCTGATTTCCCTTTTACCCACAGATCCTCTCATGCCCAAATGGTTCAGGTTAGTATTTGGTAAAAGTAAGTCACTTGATATTGACTTAGATTCACTGACAAACTCTAACGAATCATATATATTCCAAATGATTAATAGGAGAATATTAGATATTGATTCTCAATTAATAATTGCTGGAGCAAAGGGCACATGTTCACCTCAATCTCTGGGCCTTCCCTTTCCCCAAAACTGCATGCTTCAGTATTTTTTAAATGTAATAAGCCCGTGCCAATGCCAAGCATTTTTGTTGGCCAGGTTCAATATATTCCCCTTGTTCGTGGTTTCTGCCAGGTACAAGGGTATCATGAACAGAGATTGTGCAGGTGTGGCAAAGAACCTGATTCTATATGACATGGCCAGGAAGGCAGTGGGGCCTTTGGATGACCAAGGGGTAAAAGGAGTACTGAAGGATGATAGGGAAATGGCTGAGAAGCTAAATGTATTTTTTTGCCTCTGTCTTCACTGTGGAAGATGAAAAGTGCTTGCCCACTCCAGAACCGCTGATTTCGGGACGGGTGTTGAAAGACCTGAGTCAGATTGAGGCAACGAGAGAGGAGGTCCTAAAACTGATAGACAAATTAAAAACTGATAAATCACCAGGCCCAGATGGCATACATCCGAGAGTTCTGAAAGAACTCAAATGTGAACTTGTGGATCTCCTTACAAAAATATGTAATCTTTCCTTAAAATCTGCCTCCATTCCTGAGGACTGGAAGGTAGCTAATGTCACTCCCATCTTTAAAAAGGGTTCCAGAGGAGATCCGGGAAATTACAGGCCAGTCAGTCTGACGTCGATACCGGGTAAATTGGTGGAAACCATTATTAAGGAAAGAATTAGTAGGCACATAGATGAACAAAACCTATTGAGGCAGACTCAACATGGGTTCTGTAAGGGAAGATCTTGTCTCACTAACCTATTAGTGTTCTTTGAGGGGGTGAACAAACATGTGGACAAGGGGGATCCAATAGATATTATTTACCTTGACTTCCAGAAAGCTTTTGATAAAGTTCCTCATCAAAGGCTCATAAGTAAGCTCAAAAATCATGGGATAAAAGGACAAGTCCTTTTATGGATCAAAAACTGGCTAATTAATAGAAAACAGAGAGTGAGTATAAATGGGCAGTTCTCCCAGTGGAGGGGGGTAAGCAGTGGGGTACCACAGGGATCAGTACTTGGTCCACTGCTTTTTAACTTGTTCATTAATGATTTGGAGTTGGGAGTAAGCAGTGAAGTGGCTAAATTTGCGGATGATACAAAGTTGTTCAGGGTGGTGAAAACCAGTGAGGATTGTGAGGCACTCCAAAGGGATCTGTCAAAGATGGGCAAGTGGGCGTCAACATGGCAAATGGGGTTCAATGTGGCCAAGTGCAAGGTGATGCACATTGGAGCCAAAAATCCTAAATATAAATACACATTGATGGGGTCTGAACTGGCAGAGACTGAGCAAGAGAGAGATCTTGGAGTTGTAGTGGATAACTCACTGAAAATGTCGAGACAGTGTGTGACTGCAATAAAGAAGGCCAATGCTATGCTGGGGATTATTAGGAAGGGTATTGTAAACAGATCAGCCAATATCATAATGCCGCTATATAAATCAATGGTGCGACCTCATCTGGAATACTGTGTGCAATTCTGGTCACCACACCTTAAAAAGGATATTATAGCTTTGGAAAAAGTGCAGAAAAGAGCAACTCGAATGATAAAAGGGTTGGAACACTTTCCCTATGAGGAAAGGTTAAAGCGCTTAGGGCTCTTTAGCTTGGAGAAAAGACGACTGAGGGGTGACATGATCGAGGTTTATAAGATTATGCATGGGAAAGAGCAGGTAGAGAAAGAGGTACTTTTCTCCCTTTCTCACAATACAAGAACCCGTGGGCACTCCATGAAATTGCTGAGCGGTCGGGTTAGAACGGATAAAAGGAAGTACTTCTTCACCCAAAGAGTGATTAACACTTGGAATTCACTGCCACAGGAAGTGGTGGGTGCTACAAGCATGGACGGCTTCAAAAGGGAATTAGATAAGCATATGGAGCAGAGGTCCATCAGTGGCTATTAACCACAAGGTATAGATAGGGGCTTTGGGGCAAGTGATGCTCTGTCTTCTTGGTGCTTGGGGGGGTCAACAGTGGGAGGGCTTCTAATGTCCTGGCCCCACTGGTGGACCT
This sequence comes from Gekko japonicus, assembly GCF_001447785.1. Classification (NCBI taxonomy): domain Eukaryota; kingdom Metazoa; phylum Chordata; class Lepidosauria; order Squamata; family Gekkonidae; genus Gekko; species Gekko japonicus. The sequence goes on along the minus strand of NW_015170351.1, from coordinate 61,697 downwards.
CCTGATGGCACTGGTATTTCTGGCCACTGTGTGATACAGAGTGTTGGACTGGATGGACCTTTGGCCTGATCCAACATTGGTGTCTCTTATGTTCTTATTTTCTTCCTATTAGATTGCCCATTGCCTACTCCCCACCAATGCCACCTGATTAAACCACTTCTCCTAACCCCCAATCTTGCATTAAATAGATGGATAGAACCTTTGTTAGCCAACAAATGCTTCTCAGTCATCAAGCGGGTGGCGGAGTTTCTGGTCCTAGCAGCAAAAGAGAGAGAAACCAAAAGTGGTAAAAGAGCTAGATAGGGGAAGATTACATGCCTACTCTTCTTAAATTCTGACTGTACTTAGTTTCTGCTATGCCACTTGTATTGGATATTTTTTGTAGTCTGTTTATTTCCCCCTCAAATCTCTCTCAGGTTTTTTGTACCTTTCCTTGTTATGCCAATAAAGGTTGTGTGTGTGTGAGTGACATCTTGCCTAGGTCATGATGCCAAGGCAATGGCATTAATAGTACTATGTCAGGAATAGTACTATGCCATTGCTAGATTCACAGTGCAATCCTACGTAGAGTTACATCCTTCTAAGTCCATTCACTTCAGTTGATTTAGAAAAGTATAACTCTGGTTAGGATTGCACTGGTAGCATCTGATACTGTACAGAGTTGTTGTGTAGTACATAAATAAAAACAGAAAGAGAGTAATAGAGGTAACTCATTTGCACACCATTCTAAAGGCTTTCCTGACAGCACTGAGCTAAGACAATTGGTATTCCTAAAAGCAAGCAACTGGAATCAGTTTGCAGGCTCCATAGGACAGGCTTCTTACCTCACACTGGATGACACTAAATGGGTATAAAACTGTTTTGTGCAGTACCAAAATTTTGTGTGCTTTAAAACTTTTAAAAATGTAGATTGGCCCTTAGTAATGCTCATACTGTAGCCCAAGGCTGCATCCTATGCATGCTTCTCTGGGAGTGAATCTAATTGAACACACTGGGTGCCATTTTCCTAGACACATTAATATGAATCAGTTTCATTGGAATGAACATCTGAGGCTGTTGTAGTAAATCGGCCCATTGGTCACTTTAGCTGGTTAGTCCCATAGTGTCTCTCCAAGCCGTCTTGCAGAAGTTCCTCCTATCAGGTGAGTGGATGCAGGAGTTAAACTAAAGACTTTCTAGATCCAAAGTGTATGCACTACCAGTGGATCCTAGCCCTGAGTGCAACAGAATGTCAGAGATACCTGGAAAGCAGTGATATGCCCTCCTCCCATGTGCTTTGTGGGTTTTTAAAAGTAAGTTTCTCTTTAATCTCTTTTTTATTTACTTGCAAGCCTTGTCTCTGCTTTCTTGAGGTATACCCATCAGCAGTCAGGCATTCTCCAAAGGCCAATGTGCATTCCTATTTTATGTTCATTATATCTCTGCTGGGAGGGAAAGTGAGTGCTGTTTGACACTGCCTAGTATAGGGCTGGTGTGTCTGTTCCTTCTGCAGCATATGGCTGAGCCAACTTTTAACTTTAAATAGGAACCAAATGGCTTCAAGGTGCTGGATCTTTAGACAAACGTACTTCAGGGGCCTGCCTTCCTGTTGCAGCAGCTGAAGATGCCAGCATTAACACATATAGCAGAACTTGGAATGGCTATCCTGTTCGTTTTACAGGTGCGTTCAGTGATAAGTATTAGAGGAGAGGCATGGTACTTTAAAACTTACTCCATGCAGGTGTACAGTAGAGGAAATGACTTCCCCAGACCTCTTTAAATTTGTGTTTATTAGTAGCATTAAATTAGTAGGTTTTCCTTTTACACAGAGGGAGATAAGTTGAGTGTTTTTTCCCAGGGTCCTAAATTGCAAGTAAAGAGTATGCTGGGAAAGATGAATCATTTATGCTGTGATCCTTAAAGTGAACTTGAAAGTAAATTCTATTGAAACCAGAAGGACCTATTTCCGAGGTCCACAACTCAACTTTTGTTCACAGCATTTTGAAAACATACACAAACAAGAAAATACTCTGAATCTAGGGGTGTTAGTTTTCTCTCATTAGAGGATCTAAGGAACCAATGGACATTAATGTGTTGACAATATAACAAAGAAAAAGTGTCACCCTGTAGCACAAACATCTCCTTTTTTAGTGGATTGGTCATTGCAGATTGATAACTAATTCATATATGCTGCTGAAAACTGCTACAGTCGTCTGCTTACCAAGCATGCTTCAGTTTGTTTCTCCTATAATTTAGCAACTGTGAGAATTGTGGATAGGCTTTAGGAGCAGTGAAAAAATTGACCTATGTAGAAGCTAGCATCTTTTGGTTTCAAGAACAAACACCTTTTCTAGTTAACACATCAGTGTTAATTGTTGTTGTTTAGTTCTGTTTTTGGCACAAGCACAATAATATGAGGGGTGCGTACATATGAGGGGGTGGTACATTTAGTAGGGGCCATTGGAGGGGATCTTGATTAAGGCAGCTGAAAACTTGGAGATCCTGTCACTGATGCTGATCCTGTTGGTCCATTTTGTCATGCCTGCCCCTGCTGATGTCATGCCTGCCTTTGCTGATGCCCCTGAACAGGCTCCTGAGGACCCTGAACAGGCTCCTGAGGACAGTACTGCAGCAGAAAGGCAAAGACTGGATCCTGTAGCTGAAAGCTATCTAAGTGGTGAGGAGGATAGAGCCTCCCAGGGAACACCTGCAAGGGATCAGTCTCTGCTGCAGCCCAGTAATTCATCATCAGACTCGCCTCCACCTGTAACCAGGCTCAGGAATGTAAGAAGACAACAGCTGAGAGAGCGAAGGCAGAATGCACGCATGCGTGCCAGAAGATCTCTTAGCCCTGATTACTGACAGGATCCTGTCCTCACTCCTGGCTAGCTAATGAGTTGATTAGCTAGCACTGTATATATGCAAGTCTGTTGCCAGCAGTCATTTGTGCTGGCAACGTCGTTTGTTCAGGACCTGAATCCTTGCATCTCTGCTCCAGACCTTGTGGAATTCTTCTCGGCTTGATCCTCGGCTTTTGACCTTCGGCTTTGTTGACCCTGCGTTCATCTCTGACTCCTCTGGTATTGTTGTGATTTATGGACTTGAAACTTTGGTATGTCTGACCCTGCTTTTGGACTGTGATTTAAACCTGCTTGAACCTTGCTACCTGGTTTGCCCGGCTTGACCTCGGACTGTTCCTGGACTTTTGCTTGCTTGTGTCACGCCCCCTGGTCCTGCCGTGACACATTTGACTTGAAGCATTTCTATAGTGATAGGTTTATTTCAGTGATACTCAGTGGCTGTCTACATGTGGCTCCTTGATCCCATCTGTAGCTGTACTGAGCACTCCTCTCCAGTGTGAGACAAATCCCATATTTCTGGAAAGTGGGCAACCTGGTGGGGCTTGTGGTTGGTAGTCGGTTCCCAACTTCAAACAGCTGCTGGCAAGGAATGGAAAAGCTGTGAGCCTCTCTTAGATGCAGGTCTCCTGCAAGGAATGAAAGTAAATGTGCCTCTTTGGGCTGATGGTAATATGCCCCTCCATGAGTGACACAGTGAGTATCACTGGTCTATTCTATATGGGCTGCATGGAGCAACAGGCATACAAAGGGTGCCAGTCATCCAAAACACGATAAAAAATAATCTATGCATTTTTAATCTGTGTGTTTTCAATTTGTGTGTTGTTTTTATTTTGTTAATGGACTCATATTGTTCTGTGCTTACAACTTGTTACATTATTACATGACATGAATCAAAGGAAACAAGTCAGAATATCAGTATTTTAAATACATTTGGAAGCACACTTTCTGCAGTTGTTTGTACTTAGTCCTATGAAATCGTCTTGTTAGTTGAAATAACCATGGGATCCAGTTAGTGGTGAGCACCCATTGCACATTTGAAAGCATATTGATCTTGCAATTGTACTAATTATGCCAGTTTCTTGTGAGAGATCACCATTCTGTTTTGTGTCTTCCTGTTGTACTGTGAGGTATGCAAGGCAGCCATTTGTTGCCATTTTTTACAGCACTAATGAGACTATTGTGTAATTCAATTCTGTTTGGTCCCTTGACTGAAAAGTTGTGATGCTGATTTATTGATCTTTTTCACAATATAATGCTTGCTGTAGTGTGCCTGGCAGAATAACAAAGACAAGGGCATTTTTTAAATGAAATGCTATCAGATAGAAGGGCAAAGAACTGAGAAAAGAAATTCATGACATTTTTGTAGGGCTCTTAAATAGGGTCATCAGACTTTTCCTCCACTGTGAGGCATGATTTGTAAAACTGCAGTTCATCTTTTATATACTTTTAAAACCAGCATTTAAAATATTTGAGGAAGGCTGTTTCTCTTCAACCTTTACAATCTTCATGAGTTTCTTACACTGAATATTTGTGTGTGTTTCTCATAGTCTGTAGGTAATAACAGCAACATTTGGTTCAAGCAAAAAGGGACCTTCAAATTTATGCAAAATAATCTGCTTCTCAAGAACCTCACTGAATTATTTAAAACTCTGCAGTGGAAACCAGCAACAGCTGTAGAGTAAACGTGGCAGCCATTTGCAAAACATGAACTATATAACATCCAGGTTTTAGGAATTGATGCTATGTAATATATCCAGTTCAAGCCGCGTGGCCAGCTTAGGCTCCACGTGGTCCAGCGCAAACGTCGAGCTTTGCTCAAAGAGACAATGGACTATGTGGATCCTAGCCCACACCAATCAGTGGGCTAGGCTCCCGGTTGAGAGCCTATGGAACTCTCGATCACTGTAAATAACCTTTATTGGGAACTGGGTGTGTGTTATGGGTGGTGGTTCCATGGGACATATAAGCTGGCCTGCGAGCCAGCTAAAGTTGTCTTGTTCTTGATCCAATAAAGTACGCTAAGCTGAAATCACTCATCCGTCTGCATAATTTTCATGCTACAAATGCAATTCTTTTTTTGAGTGGAAGGAATCATATTCCCATTAGAGAGAGCCTGGATTTGAAGAGAATTTCTTGGCTTGGTGTGAAAAGATATACCTATTTGGGTGGTATTTTCATGGCTGCCAAAGGATTTAGGTGGGATTTTAATGGCCAAGTCTAAGTGAGACCCCAGATTAAGGTATTTTCTACTGCTCTATTTATTTGCAATTTGAGATCGTCCTTGAACATAAAGTTTTAGCAATCATACTTGGTATGTACATTCATGGTGCAATTATATATTTTTAAGTTTAAATTAGCCCATTCTTCCAATTTAAGATTTAAAATATATTCAGTGTGGTCACGTAAAAGTGTTGAGGGAGCAGATGACAAGAGAGTCTATGCCTGTGCAGTTTCATCAGTACTTCTGGGCTTGGTTCTGTTTGATCCCATTCCCAGCTAGTAACAGCCCTTCTGGGCAATGGACTACTGCAGCTTTGTAATTTAAAGGACCCATTTGACAACAGCCTGCCATTTGGTGGGAAATGGGGTTGTAAACTGGCACAGCTTTAATTATTGCACATATTACAAACCAATGCACACCTTTCTACACTATTATGTGGACTTGAGTGTTCTATTCAAAGGAAGGGAAGACCATCATCTCCTAAACTATCACCATTACCATGCTGAAAGCTGTAACAGAACTTCCCGGTTTGTAAGAAAATAAGTTCATTGGATCCACATGGAAAAAAGCCATATGGGACTGGGACTGCAGTGAGAAAATTAGCAAAATGAAATGTTAAAAGCTGGCATAGTCCTACCCATAGCTATTAAACTGGACATGCACATTTATAATTTACATGAGAATAGAGAAGATAGCCATTTGTCCTTTGTCACAGAAGAGGAATCATGACCTTGTTTGAGTCCCACATTCCAACACAACACTCATCACACAAGTAAATCACGAAGGGAAATAATTATTGGCACAGGTAAGCCAATTGCTGTAATGTACCAGCTCTTAAGATGTCATCAGCACTTATTTTCTTCACTTAGGAAGTTCAATTGTTGAAATGTCAGAGAATCTCTGAATAATAAGTAGGTGAGAATTGATTATTCTTTACTAAATTATAGCTAAAGGTGAATTCATGCTTGCTTATTCATCATCAGAATTACTTGATGTGTGAAGCTGAGCAAATACCACTCTAACTAGATTAAACACCAGATCAATATGTTTAAATTACTGAACTTTTGATTATACTTTCAATAGTTTCTGTAGTTATCAGTGGGCATTGGGCATTTCCGTTATAAATAACAGGATAGTAAGTGATCAAATTAAGAGGTGTTTGGAGAGATACAGATATACCCATAACAATTATTTGAAATTTGGTCATTGCAGTGGGGAAAAATTAACTATCGTCTTATTTTCACAATGAAAATGCTTTCAGCCCAACAGGGACTATTGGATGTATTGAAGAACCATTTTTATTCACTAGTATATAACTTTTCTCCTTCTGCTACATCATGTTGAAAATAATTGTTTCCCTGAATAATAATTTTTTTGTGTAACTGTTCCATTTTTCACAAGCACATCAACTTGCAATTACACAGTGTTCCTATAATTCTACTGTTAGTTAATGGAAGTGGATGTTAAATGTTTACATGACAGATGAATATAATTAACTTAATAATACAATTATTGTTTAAATGTACATGGAAATACTACATCAATCAAGGCTAACAAAAGTGGCCATAAATAGGAATGGAATGGTGTCTGAGGAGAGGACTGAACATTACACCAGCGTGTGCCTCCTAACAGACCATGTCCAACTCATCATGTCCTATTGGCTTCTAGTCCAAATGACAGCCTCTGCTGAATTACATGCTTCCTAGAATGTTTTCTTTCCAAAACCAGACAGCCTAATGAATAAAGCAAGGGTAACCACTATGTTTCCTCTGAGGACCAAAAGAAAACATATAAATACATATCCAGAAATAGCTTGTTCAGTCTTATACAATTACTGGGTGTCACCTCTCTCTGCTTATGGGGCCTCAGACCAGGGAGTCTATTATGCCAGCCAGTCATTCCCTTCCTAGTTCCTCACAGGCTCTGCCCTTACATTAATTAAGGTCCAACCTTTAAACCCTCAGACTTTTGTGCCTACCCCAGTCCCCCAGTCCTCAGCCCTGTTGCTTTCTTAGTCCTACGGCCCCCTGACAGAGTCCCCTCAATGATGCTAAGTCATGACCCTTGAAGTCCCCTGCTCCTATTGCAGGTTCTTGCTCCCAGTCATAGGAAGAGTTTCCTTAGCTACCCTCAAGTCCTTACTGCCGGCTCTGGGACTTGCGTCTTTGCTCTGTCCCAAGAGCTCCTCTGACTTCCTCCCACTTGTCATTTTGACACTCAGCCCTGTCTCATGCCTTTCTTCCCTGTTTATGATGCTGACTGCTCTGGTTGCAAGCACACTTGCTCCTCTCACCACTGCTGCCTCCACCCATGCTGATCCTGGGCTCTCTGTTTCCCCTGTTTCCTCCCGGATAGCTCCTGAGCTCTCTCTCCCTACTTCCACCTTCTGCAGAATCCCACCCTCCTCTTCTCCATGGCTCTCCCCCCCCCCCCCCCCCAACATTTTTTTTTTTTCAATACTATTGGTCTTCTTTAAAAGCTCTGACCACCCACACAGACCTTGCTCTCCCACTTGTAGCCTGTTGAAAATTGTAACTCTGGATGCAAGAAGATCAAGGAGGGAAAGGGTTAAGAGTGAGAGAATTCTCTTAACCCTTTCCCTCCTTGATCTTCTTGCATCCAGAGTTACAATTTTCAACAGGTACACTTCAGGTACACTTGGCATGGGTTAGATGTTGAGCCTCTTTGGCCATTGATTGTCTTCTGTTTCATCTTATATAGGACCCCTCTTCTTTTCTCTCTTACCTGAGCTTGGAGCTGTAACGTTAACCATTTTGAAGTTAACCTGTTCATAATAAGTTAAATGTACCTACATGAACATGTCACATAAGATGAGCTTCTATTTTTGTAAGTAAAATTTCTTTCTTGTGTTAGCATTGGAGTCAGATCATCTTTGTAATGTGTTTGAACAGCATTTTCCCTTTAACCAGGAAACGTGGCTGTTCAGGGATACTATGTAAAGCTTCTGTGCTTTCAAGGCAAATTGATATTTTTTAAAAAAATATTTAACCCAGTGCTCCTCTCCATGGCTCTCCCCCCCCCCCCCCCGCCAAAACATACCACATTCAGTCTTCTCTAAAATCCCTGACCAACCACGCAGACTTTGCTCTTCCACCTGTGGCTGTTTTCCCCTGGCATGGGTGTTTTTAACCCTGTCTAAGCCATGTGAGAGCCCCAGCTGTCAGGTTAGATCTATGCCTTCCCACAGGCAGTAGAGGATCCCTGCATGTGGCATTCACCACAGACATCTCCCTTCTACTCTGGGGAAGTGTAGTTTACCCAACTGGCCTAGGTCCAAAGTCACTCCACTCTAATGTCTATTCAGGCTTGTTCAACCAACTCCAGCAAAAATAAGAACATTTTATTATTTGCCAGTGTGGAGGGATTGCTCTCACCCTTACAAGTCACCTGGATCCTTCCTTGTTGGGAATTCAGAAGTTTTCTGTCCTCCTCAAGTCCCTGCTTAGTAACTGGCCTACTTCCTACTACTCCCAGATTAACCCTTTCTTTGGTAATTGCCATCATCCACTCAATTTTTGGATTAGTGGTCATGGGACCCCATCCCTCTAAGTCTATAGACCTTAATGCTGTCTCTGACTCCTTACAGCATTCGCCACCTTACTGTGTTTACCACCTTGAATGGCTGAGCCAGTGGACACCGTTTTGCTCCCTTGGGGCAAAGGAGTCAACTTGTCCAACCTGCCCCCTTACTATGCCTTTGATAATGTGGTTAAGAGTAGAACGTGGTATTAACAAGGTACAGAAACCAGCAGTCCACCTTCTCTCCAGATTCCTGACATGGGGCCAAGTCATGGTTTATTGTATATGTAGGCTGCAGGCTGGGAGACAGGGGCCCAGAGAGGAACAGGTCACTGGATAACTATGTGTTAAGATAGAGACTGAATGTTTTGTTTTTTAATGATTGGGCATGTTATTGGGAATGGCTGAGTGCATTTTCCATACATCTGACATACTGGCTCACCCAGCTGAAGGCCAAGAATAGGAAGGGAGACCAAACATACTCATACCCTTCTTACACTCCAAGCTGAGCACTGAGGAACCCAGAACAAAATGTATCATACTGGATGAGTCTGACTCATTCAACATGCTGTGTGTCTTTCTGAACCATGCATGTCAGTTCTATGAACAGGAAATAGGCTTGCCAAGCCCCCCCGGGGGGGGCGGGGAAACCCTTGCCCCAGAGGCCCATTCCCCGCCACCGGCGGATCGGGCCCCAAGGGGAGCCCCACCCCGATGTGACCCAGAAGTGACGCGACCACGCCGGGGCACACTGGGGGCGGGGCCACAGTCATTCGAGGGAAAACTCTATGTTTTCCTTCAGATGGTCGTGGCCCCGCCCCCAGCATGCCCGGCATTGTCACGTCACTTCCAGATGCCAACCAGGAGTCCCCCGCTGCGGCAGAACACCCGACTTGGCAACCCTAACAAGAAAGCTATCTTGCCTTTGGAGACATGTTCCACAGTTTTTGTTACAGTCTTCCTGGAATAGATAATCCAAAATGTGAAACACCTTATGATATTTTTTTTGGTGGGGGAATCATAGTCTGGGCTTATTTATAATCAGATTTGGGCTTCTTTTAAATTCACCTAATAGTTTTATAACCAAGAGGCACAGGATATCCAGCATTATTAGGTGCAATGGAAATAATAAATAATAGGCTTCTGACAGGAGCCCTTGAGGACAAAAGATCACTTGGACTAAAGACATGCAGAGCTGTGGGCCATATGTTGCTGACTTCTGCTCAGGGTGTTGTTCACATAGTATGGTTAGGGAAAGCCCGAAAGTGTGAACAGCACGCACACCTGTCCACAGAACTGTTGCCACTTACCAGAGCCCATAAATAATACTAGCATGTGGTGATTTTCCCCTCATCAAATACTGCATGTGAAGTTTCTCTGCGATGACTGAAAGAAAGTTAGTGAGACTTTTAATGTGTAATAGTATTTAATGTCGTTGGAGGCAAGGAAGGTGAAAAATCATTCTAAAGATTTAATTTGGTAATTTTTGTTCAGTTGAGATTTGTAAATGTGGAACTCCAGCATGTTTGCCATTCATCATTTTGGTGTACAAGTACAGTCCGGTGAATAGATTATTGGACATACCAGATTAGTGAGTAGGGTTGCCAGGGATCCCCAGCAAATAGCTGGAGGTGGGGGGGGGACTTACCAGGAGCAAAGAGATGGACATACCAGATCAGTGAGTAGGGTTGCCAGGGACCCCCATCAAATAGCTGGAGGTGGGGGGGACTTACCAGGAGCAAAGAGAGGCTTAGACTGGCATTGCTGGCAACATGATGATGTCATTTCCAGCATGCACTAGAAGTGATGTCATAATGTCAATGGCAACATAGGAACACCCTGGTATTTGGGTACATGTCAGAAGTGACATTGCTGCATTGCTGGCAATGCAGGCCTAGAATGGTATAGTGGTTAAGAGCAATGGAGTCTAATCTGGAGAACCAGGTTTGATTCCCAATTCCTCCACATGAATCCTGCTGGGTGACCTTGGGTCAGTCACAGTTCTCTCTCAGAATTCTCTCAGCCCCACCTACCTCACAAGGTTCCTGTGGTGGGGAGAGGAAGGGAATGTGTTTGTAAGCTGCTTTGAGACTCCTTAAGGTAGGGGAAAGAGGGATATAAAAGCCTACTGTTTTTATTCTTTCACTGCCAGTAAATCCCTCACCACCAGCTAATTGGTTCAGGGGTGAAGGGTCCTGGAGTAAGGGATCCCCTGCCCCTGGCAGAGGCCTGGCAACTCTAGTGAGGAGCTCACTAGACAGCTTTGAGAAATATTGTACACTTTAAACCAAGTTTAACATGATGTGCTGGATCATAACAGCATTTCTGATAGGAACAAGAGAGAGGAGTGCTCTCTTTTAATCCCTCAGAATCCCTACTGGTTTTTTTGGACCTTCATGGACAATAAGTAACTCAGGACAAGGTTGTAGTAAATTGGCTATCCTCCTTCTTGCACCATTAGAAAGGCTGGTTCAGCCAATGAGTTGGATCCACGCTAAGCTGGCAGTTTCCACTGATTTTCCTTTCTTACCACAGAGCCACTCATGTTGTTCCTCCAGTTCCCCTACCCCCCCCGAACAGCACTCTGTGGAAATTAGTGGGCTGTAGTGGGGGGTGTTAGGAAAACTCTGTTCTGCTGGGAGGAATATTTATCTGGATCCAACCCAAATGTCCTCTGTACAGTTGCCCAGAAAGTCTGTACCTATGTTAAAGGTAATATTTAAAACATTTGTTATCAATTTCCCCTTCTAGGGCCTGCACTCTACTTAAATTGTCATGTGAGCCATACAGTGGTAGTGTTTTCTTCAGCCCACTAATGGGCCAGTGCATGATATAAGACCTTCAGCTTTATAGTTGCTGTATGGAATATTGCAGCAGCTGAGTGAGGCAGGGTAGAAGAAGCTATGCTTTCCTGTGAGCTATACTTAGAATGCAGTTGGCTATACATGAAAATTTGGTTATCTAATAACTTTTCAATAAATGCCTACAATAAATTCTATTGTGAATGATTCAGTTGATAGTTTATCATGGCCCCGGTCACACAGGCCAGATATTGCAGGGGGGCGTCATGGCTAATTGCCCTGGCGCAGTTTGATACGTGATCAGTTGCGTTGGCGGCACACCACGGGTCCTTCCCTCTGCGCCGGCGGGTAAACGAGGGACCGGAGGGGAATGCTGGGCGCTGGGCGCAATCACACCATGGATGTTTGGAGGCAGCCCATGGCAAACGTTTACTAGTACCTTGGAGGTACTAGTTTTTTAAGGCGTATTGTTGATGGTAAGCCACAGGTGCGCTCCACTTCCCAGATGTTGGGGTGTGATCGCGCCCGGATAATCTGCCCACCATCCATGCCTCTCCCTCAGCAACTTTGCCGTGTGACCAGGGCCCATCATATTTTTTTTAATGCATCTGTATTAATTTAAACTAGTCATGTGAATAAGATGCATATATATACCTGATAAAATGAGACTAAATATGAGTCTATGACAGAAAACGAGCTAACCAATGGTGTAGTATACAGCAAACTTGGTACAGCGATTAGTGCTACAACAGACTAAAACAGTGAGGTCACTGGAATAGTGATTACTGTGTTAGAGTAAGACAAGGAAAACCTGGGTTCAGTTACCCATTCAGCCATGAAGCTCATTGTTCTTTTGACCAATCACACTGTCTCATTGTAACCTACCTCATAGGACTGTTGGGAAAAAATAGGGAGGTGAGGTGAGAACTCTGGATGATACCCTGAATAACTTGGAGAAAGAGCAGGATAAAAATCTAACAGAGCAAGAGTCTTGTTCTCCAAAACCCAAACAGCCTCTGTTCCTTTCCATCAATGTACTGGCCCTGGGTAAAAAACACTAGGTACCATATAGCATTTTTTTTTCAGTTTACTGTACCCCAAACATAGTGAGATGGCTGTTTCTCTGCTTCCAGCTCATCCTTAACTTAGAGTGTTTATTCCTCAAGTGTAAACAGTAAAAACAGTTTAATGGTAAAGATAAATAGCTGAGCTGAAGATTTCATTTTTCACCGCCACTACTCATCATTTTGATGCAACTCTTTTAAAAAATGCAAATAGGAGGGACATAAAGCAGCCTTACTGAAAGCCAAGAGTGTGAGTTGTGAATGTTTATTTTTAGTGAATGGTCAGGTTGTGAGGGATTGGATTGCCTGTAATAGATTTTTCCCCACCTTTCCATTCTGCTGTCTGTGAGCCGGAGATTTACACAGACCTTTGGGCTTTTACATCTTGTGGTTTGCCAGGTCTTTGATAGAAAAGCACATTCTCCCTGGCCACTTAATTCCTTTCTGATCAGGGTGATGTGACACCACCAATCAGAGGGACTTTGATTCATTGGGACAAAAGAAAGGATGAAAATGTGCTTTTTCTTCTGACATAGCATTTGCCATTGTCCCTTGAGCTGCCTGTAATCCTGGCTCCATTTTTATTTCTTGTTCTTTAGCTATTCTGTAAACCCATGTTTAAAACCTAAAGCCTAATAAGATAAGACAACTTATTTTAAAATTTAAATATCCAGGGAATAAATATCTTTTTAAACATTTTATTAACAACATGTGTCAGAAGCAAAGCACCTTCTGCTCATGAGCACTGAATTAGGCAGGACTTTTCTGTGGAAAAATAGCTGAACAGGCTTTTAGTACACAGGTGGGATGCAAACAGAGAGAGCTGCTCCAAATGCAGGGAGGACTACCCCTGTCACAGGTTCAATTCCTACTGTTTCCACTTAAAGGTAGAAGGTGCTGAGAGACATTTTTCTGTCTGTAATCCTGGAGCACCACTGCCTGTCATAGGAGACAACACTGAGCTAGAGATAGACCAGTGGTCTGAATCAGTATAAGGTCCTCACTATACATTAAAAACTAAAGTCCTAAGCAAATGTTAACTCATTGACTTCAATGGACACTGAATGCTGTAAACTCTTTTTAGGATTACAATGAAAGTCTCCATGTTGTTTAGAGGATGACACAAGGCTTTGAATCAGATGTGATCTTTATGCTTTTTAACAACTGTGTGAAACCCAAGAGGAATGTCATCAGGAAATTAGGGTTGCAACATCATCAGTTGCAGGTTCTAAAGGGTAGATTCAAACCTGGGAAAATGCAGGAAATAGAATGGAAGTACCTGGCTTGAATTTGGTCTGAGATCCGGTGTAAATTAAGTGGACATGGTAGTATGTTATGGCTAAAGGTCCATTGTTGAGAACTGGGGGCCCTTGATTAATGATCTGAATCCTGTTTCTGGTGAGAACTTTCCTTCCCAGGCAAGCTCCAAAGGCAAGACTGAATCAAGTATGGTTCTGCTTCTCCCCATCAACCTCTTCCTTTTATTCTGTACTGGCCAAAGATTTGTTTACTTGTCTTTAATCCAAAACCTAGAGAACTGAAGCCTCAGGCACTAAAACAGACAAAATAGGGACAAAATGGGGGCCTTCTGGTACTGACCTGTAACATTGCCTTTCTGGTGGTGTTTTACCAAATTTCTGGGTTGTATTAATGATTTTTAAATTTTTATTTAATTGATTTATATACCATCCTCCCTGTAAGTGAGCTCAGGGTAGTTTACATCAATCTTAATATAATACAATTAAAACACTTTTAAAATGACAATTTAAAACAGAATAGGATCATAACATACTATGTAAACAGATTAGATCAGATGTCAATCAGATGAATTAAGGTACAACAGTGGGTACCCCAATATTTATTTGGACCCAGGCCACTGATGGGAGATTGGCCAGGAAAGGGAAGGGACGTGCTGTGGCTCAATCAAAAGCCCGGTGGAAGAGCTCTGTCTTGCAGTTCCTGTGGAACTTGGGTTTGTTGGGGAGGGGGCTCATTTGTTTGTGCTGAGGGTTTTTTTCACTAGTAAGTTATTTTGTTGCTTATACATTTTTAAAAATGTATTTTAAAATGTTACAAAGATATCTGCAATATTATAACTAGGCACATAGATAAATCCCATCCATTATTTTGTCAGTTAAAACATAATGCGCATATATATATTCTTCTAGATGGGATTTATGCTGAAAGAAGTGGTAAAATATTTTAATAAATAAAATAGTTTTGCATGGCAATAGTTCCACAACAAGGCCATAACATATAGAGGTGCTGACTGTGTAGATATCTGGAATTACATAGAATTTCTACAGATCAATGCAGTAGATTATTGCAATGGCTTGCAGTAGTGGTGAGTCTTCATGAGGTTCAAGAAATATACATATATCTGTATATGCTAGAGCACTTGCATGCAACTGCCAGTATCTGGAAGCATTTTCAAGCAGCCTCTATGCAGCAGGTGTAATGTGAATGTCAGCTCTCACTCATAAAGGATCTCAAAATGGGATGATGGCCATAATGTTGAAGTAAAATTCAAAACATGCAATACAGATTTACTGAAGAATCTCTCCAAATTGGGTTAATGGCTAATGGTATACCTAATGAGATTCATTGTTAACTACACAGTGAAAGTAATTATTTTGTCAACACATTGCTGCATTCTGAATTGGTTATTAGCTACACAAAACCATTGAATTTGCTTAGGAATTACAGCCAGAGGGCCAGGTGAACATACATAATATTGGGCTTTAAACCTACCAACAGCTGTTAGTTCCACAGTCTATCTGGATGGGGGAAACACCACCTGTGTGTGTGACATACCTTCGCACAATGGTGTGGCCACAACACAATATCACAGTATAAAAAGACCTGCCTTGTTCTGTACTACCAGCCCCGAACTATTTCAGCAGGCAGTGACAATGCAAGATCTTAAATACTGCTACTGGGAACCTTTAACTAGGAGTTCCAGAGACAAAGCATGGGGCTTTCTACATGCAGCACATGTGCTGTGCCACTGAGCTATAGCTCCCTAATGGGATTATTGATTAATCTCTTAAGGATGCTTGACTGGAACAAACCCTATATGTTTTTATGGTGCCTCGTGAATGAACCACTGCCAGACTAGGCAATGGCAATTATGTAGTTTCTCTATTATGAAGTGTTTTCAAAAGCCCTTCCTTCTGATAGTCTTTCCTTTTCCCTCTTGAGCATGATGCTCAGTGATTTTAAAGAAAACATTTTATGTAGAAAGGACTAAATTGTGGTTTCCTTTGCTATCATAATCTTTGAGATCCCATAACCTTGCTTGTTTTCGAAACAAATACTTTGACATGCAGGTACTATTTATGGTGAAAATAGTGAATGATGGCCCTTGCATATTGTTTAAATAAAAACAGCTGTGTTGATTCCAGCTGCATTCTAAATTGAGGAATAAAATTAATGCTTCCCAAATAAAGAAGAACAAAACAGAGCAGATGAATTTATTTCCAACTGTACACAGGAAATTACAAAATGCTTTTTATAAAAGACAAATTTTAGATTGATATTGCAATATAATACCTTTGGCAAAGACCCCAGTTACGTGGCTATCAGGTGTCAAAGATTAGATGAATCAAGCAAATAATCTACCATAATTCATTCTCAGATACTCCAAGGGCTCATATACATGTCGAAATAGCACCAGTATAGTTGAGTACTACCAGCCTTACAAGGTCATTTTCATAGTTATTATCGATGGCATTTTGTAATCACAAAACAGGAATGAAAAGGATAGATCAGTTAATTCCTTGTTCTGAATATACACAGATAACAATAAAAATATTAAAACAAAGAGGGCAGAATCACTCCCATGCACTTATGGAGTTGTCCTCCCTCACTCCTCTGCTTTGGTGTGCACTCTCCCTAGTGTCCATTCATAACCTGAAGTTAGCGTTCTTCCTGTTTTCCCATCTAGACTTTCCTCTCCAACCCATGGCCCAGTTGAGAATTTATTTTGAACATTCAAGTATGTTGTAATCTCTCAATCTGCTGGTTTTCTTCTTATAGGGAGCACACTGTAAACTTGTACTATATATTGTTGGTGTAAATATTGTGAATTTTAATTAGTAAATTCTGACAACTATCTAAAATCTGTATTTTCTATTAATCTACTTATGTAATGCTGACAGAAGCGAGTATTGTGATTACGCTCCTTCTTCCACGGAATGCACATGTAATTGTATATTGTGCTGTTATTATCTTTCACTTCAGGAAAATCCAGGTAACAATAGAATTCAACATCCCTACACCCAATATGTGAATTCCCCCACAATTTAAATCTTGCGAATCTAGCACCCAAACAGCAAGGGAAGGACTGAGGTGAACAAACAGACACATTGCTTGAGTTAAAATGGTCACAACTTTATTGGCTACAGCTGTTTGAGTCTTTCTGTAGTATGCCTTCCTGTCTGCTGGCTGATGGATGCACCACATCCCCATCTGCCTGCTGGGGAATACTATGGGATGGCAGGATGTGGGATTCCATATGGAATCCCCAAGTCACTGTGTGGTACCCCCTGCCACTTGAGAGTGAGGGCGTCCTAACAGTTCCCTTAAGGGGATCTCCGAAGGTGAAGAAAATGGGCAAAATGGATCTGGCTTAATGCTGATACTGCCAGAAAGCAGTTGTGACAATGTGGGGAACAAAAGGAAATTAATATGACACCACCATGGAGGAGACAACAACCTCTCACCTAAATGCACCCAAATATCCTGAAGACAGAGGGAGGGGTTGCTGGAGAAATGCCAAAGGCCAATTACAGCCTGCAGTTTGGCAGGCCTCCTTTTATCCTGATTGGGCAGGCCAGAGGGAAGAGCCCTTCCTGAGGCCCGCCAGCCAGATCCCCCCCCCTCCAGCCTGGTCAGGCCAGTGCTTGATTGGCTGGCTGGGGAGGGGAATTATCGAAGGCCCACTGTCATGGAGGCCCTTGGGAAGGTCTTCTGCCATGCCACAGGTGTCAGATGGCTGCCCATCTTGCCTTGATTGTCTCCCCATCCCCTGTAGACCCACTAATGTCACCAGATAGGTCTGGGGCTCATGTTTTTCATAATAAATTGTTTCATTCACAATATTTCAACAGTTCTGCACCAAACATGTTTGCAAACTAATAAATCTTCCATCCCAAATCACCTTACTCTAAATGTTTCAGATGACTGAAGCAAGCCAAAAGTATCAGATTTCCATGCTGGCCTAAATGTTTATTGTTTTAATGTGCTATTTCCTACTTGGAATATGAGTTTTAAGTAGCCTCAGAAATCACTGGCTACAAGTCTGTAGGACTGAAATTGATCAAAATCAGTAAGATAAGATAGCAGCTAATAATGTAGTGTTCAGCTTGCTTGTTTTTTAAAAGCCTTTACAAATTCATAAACTACTGCCACAAAATTGACTCAGTTGGTAGCAAGACTTTTTTGGGGGGGGGTAAGAATTAGAATTGGAAATGCAGTTGAAAAAAATGGAAGTTCTCCCTTCTGCATCACTAGACAAATTATACTATGATGTAACCAACCCCAAATAGTTAACTATATTAAACCACACTAGTTCTAACTACTGTCCAAAACTGCAATACAGTAATGTTTAAGTTAAAAAGAGGATACAAGACTGAGAGAGCAATATTAAAGCCAATCTTTAAACTGCTTGCAATGGCAACTAAACCACACTCTAGCATAATTCAGAGCTATACTGGCATACTGAGTGCTTGTCATGAATAAATAAAAGTGTGTGTGTGCATATACCAGAAATATTACATCTACATTTATAAATGTTAGGCATTTTACCTCATATTTCTAGCATTCACAGATTCCAGAAGGCATAATATAAGCAGTATGTACCCAGGTGAAACTAGGGACCACAGATAAATTAAAAAATCCAGTTTCATGAATCATATTTCTTGCTGGGTTTATACTCTCTTATCTGAATTGTGCCATATACATGACTAGAGCCTATGGAGCATTCCTAAGCTATGATGCCAGCTGGAACTGTTCAGCAGCTCATGGAGGAATAGGAAAAGTGACAAGTTACCATTATGATCTCTAATAAATGTGACAGGTAAACCATATAATCTGCAATGATAACTCTCCAGTGAAGAGATTCACCATTTTTCCATATATTGGAAAATTAATAGTTCACATTACTGGGCTGTGGCAACCATGAGATATGTAATTCTCCATTCCTGTGCCATTGAGACTGCTACAGTGTGAGATCCAAAAGAGGAAGATTAGTTCAGTGGCAATTATTGAATCTGGAGCTGTGGAATGCAACTGTGCTGTGGCCTTCTCACTGGCCATAACTAAAGACTATTTTGCACTGGAGTCATACGTGCTAGTATATTCTATTCATCCATTCAAACCGAAGAACCAGGCTAATTGTGTCATAGATTAAAGCTAAACAGTTTTTATCTTGTCTTTTATTCCTGAACAGCCTTCAGAAGTGGAGTAAATCACTATGGCTGCCATGGCCTTTTCCTGAAAGTAAGCCCCACTGAAGAACATGGGACACACTTTTGAGTAGACCTGCTTAAGACTGGGCCCTATGGCTAGGAAGACTGACTACACAATCCTATCCATTGCTGTCTGCCAAAATGCAAGCAGATTCAAGACTGCTCTTTGGGATGGATTGATAGATTCCTATATTTAAAAATCTTTTCAGCCCAAATGTACAAAGCCTGGATACGATGTACCAAGTAGGTTTTCAAATTTATATGCATTTTTTTACAAAAGTAACAGCTTCTCAATTCTTCAACACTGTTTAAATCCAACTTTGAAACATAGCTTCACTGATTCAGACTGATTCAGTACAATTAGCAGTATTCTTCATGACACAACTGGACTAAAGCCGAAAGGATGTTCAGTTGTCAACATGAATGGATGCAAAGGAAAGTCAAAAGTGTTCAATACATATTATAGGAACATGGAACACGACAAGTATGAATCAAGGTAAACTCAAAATTGTGAAATGAGTAATGAAACATTTAAAGATTATAATCCTGGGAGTGAGAGAACTAAACTGGACTGGATGAGGATGTTCAGTCAGAAAATTACCAAATGTTTTACTTGGCAAATAGGAAACACAGAAGTAGTAGAGTTGCTCTAATAGTGAGGTGATATGTAATGCAAGTAACCAGGGGCTGTAATGCAAATCTGACCGAATAATATCAACCAGACATAATGGAAAGCCTATAAACATAACCATAATTCAAGTTTATGCCCCGACTACAGAAGCCAAAGAGAAAAAATGGAAAGCTTTTATGCAACTGTTCAGGAAGAAACTGCTCACACATCTAAACAAGATGTGCTGATAATCATGGGTGACTGGAACATAAAAATTGGAAACAAAGTAGAATCAAATATTGTTCGAAGATTTGAGCTAGGAGCACAAAATGAATCAGGACAGCGATTCATAGAATTCTGTGAAGAGATCAATTTGTTCATTGTGAATTCATGTTTCAGGAAACCAAACAGGTGGTTGTATAGGTGGACATCACTGAATGGCCAGTACATAAATCAAATGGATTACATAATCAGAAACAAAAGATGGAGAAGCTCTATTCTAAAACATCACCAAGATCTGATTGTGGTACAAACCATCCATTGTTAATACTGAAAATTAGGATAAAACTGAAGAAAAACTCCAAAGTATTCATAGTGCCAAAATACAATCTAAACAACATTACTGAAAAGTTTTAAGACCATGTAAAGAACAAATTTGCACTACTAAATTCAAGTGATGAGAACGAGAAGAATTAAAAGTTGAAACCAAATATATTATCACTTAAAAATGCACAAAAACCATTCGTGGAACCCAAATAAATGAAAAACCTTGATGGATGACTGATGAAACTTTTAAAATGGCAAAGACAGACAAGAAGTAAAAGGTGACAGAAACAGAATCACAATTCTAAGTGCAGCATTCCAGCAACTTGTATGGAGAGATAGAGAGAACTGTTATAATGAAAAGTGTAAAGAAACAGAACTAAAAAACAAAAAAGGAAGAACAAGAGACCTGTACCACAAGATCCAAGAAATCAAAGGGAAATTTAAAGCATGGTTAGGCATGCTGAAAGTTCAGTATGGAAATATATTACCCGAACAAGAAAAAATAAAGAAAAGATGGGAACAATACTCTGAAGAGCTATACAGAAGAGATGAAGAGAAGAAGAAGAGAGAAGAGATTGGATTTATACCCCACCCTTCACTACCCAAAGGTGTCTCAGAGTGGCTTACAAACTCCTTTCCCTTTCCCTCCCCACAACAGACATCCTGCGAGGTAGGTGGGGATGAGAGAGCTCTGACAAAAACTGCTCTTTTTCAAGGACAGCTCTTATCAGAACTATGGCTTGCCCAAGGTCATCCAGCCAGGTGCAAGTGGAGGAGTGGGGAATCAAACCCGGTTCTCCCAGATTAGAGTCTGCACACTTAACCACTACACCAAACTGGCATGAAAGGATGACAGGTTCCTTCCAAGAAGAATCTTTTGAAGATGAATGTGCAATTTTAGAGCTGAAGTGAAAGCTGGTCTCAAAGCAACTGAGAGAAACAAATCACCAGGAGTAGACAGGAAATCAGTACAGCTATTTCAAGCCACAGAAATGGAATCCACCAAAAACTTAACGAGAATGTGCCAACAAATATGGTAAACAAAGCAGTGGTCTACAGACTGGAATCACTAAATCTATATTCCAATTCTTAAAAAAGGAAACACCAAAGACTGCAGCAACTATTGGACCATCACACTAATTTCTTATGTGAGTAAAGTGATGCTCAAAATCTTACAACAAAGACTGTTACATTATATGGAATGAGAAATGTCAGATGTTCAAGCTGGATGTAGAAAAGCAAGAGGCACTAGGAATCATAAAACAAATTTACAGTCATTATTGCACCATATGAGAGAATTTCAGAAGACATTCAGCTTGTGTTTCACAGATTAAAGCAAAACTTTTCACTGTGTGAATCATGAAAAGCTATGGTTGGTTTTAAGAGCAATGGGTGCGCCACAAGATCTGATTGTTTTGATGTTTAACCTGTACTCTGGAGAAGAGGCTACTGTTAGGACAGAATGTAGAGAAACAGAATAGGTTCCAAATAGCAAAGGTCTCAAACAAGGCTGTATTTCATCTCTCTGTCTCTTCAATCTATATGCTGAACATGTCATAAGGAAAATTGGACTAGATTTAGATGAAGGTGGAGTGAAAACTGGTGGAAGGAACATTAACAATTTTATATATGCAGATGACACCGTATTACTGGTAGAAAATACTGAAGACTTGAAATGCACAGCTGAACATCAAGAAGACAACAATAATGACTACTGAGGAATTACACAACTTTAAAAGGGCTCTGTCTTCCTGGTGCTTGGGGGGGGGTCAACAGTGGGAGGGCTTCTAATGTCCTGGCCCCACTGATGGACCTCCTGATGGCACCTGGTATTTTTGGCCACTGTGTGACAGAGTTTCGGACTGGATGGGCCTTTGGCCTGGTCCAATATTGGCATCTCTTATGTTCTTAAAACTGATGCTGAAGAAATCGAAATTGTTCAAGATTTTCTATTCCTTGGCTTCATCCTCAACCAGAAGGGTGACTGCAACCAAGAAATCAGAAGGAGATTGAGACTGGGGAGGGCAGTCATGTAGTAGCAGTACCCCTTCAGTGCAGTACTCCATTACAGACCAAATCCTACTAGTATTTTATTTTCTGCTCCTTAACTACTTAGTTGCATATCACCCAGCCCTGATACTCACTATCAGGGGTTATATCCTGCAGGGGTGCACAGGAGCGGAGCTCCGGCAGTAAAGAGCCCAGGGGGCGGGCACATGCAACAAGCCCCACCCCCTGCTCCCAGCAGCCCTCAGTCAGAGCAAGAAGCAGCCAGGTAAGTTGCAGAGCTCCCCCCCCCAGCTCCCCAGTCCAAAACAGTCCAAGTGGCACCTTTAAGACCAAGTTTTATTCAGGTACAAGCTCTCCCTCCTCTGCAAGGACAGATCTGCACGCCCCCCCCCAATAGCTAGCAATCCAAAACAGTCCAGTGGAGCCTGAGTGGTGGGTGTTGCGTTCTGACACATTTCCAGTGATGTCAGGGGGTGTGGCATATGCAAATAAGTTATGCTAATG
Organism: Gekko japonicus; assembly: GCF_001447785.1. Classification (NCBI taxonomy): domain Eukaryota; kingdom Metazoa; phylum Chordata; class Lepidosauria; order Squamata; family Gekkonidae; genus Gekko; species Gekko japonicus. The sequence continues at coordinate 39,091 of NW_015170351.1, read as the reverse complement.
TGTTGTGCTAATGAGCTCCTGCACCTCTTTTTCTATGAAATGACCCCTGCTCACTATTATCATTAGTCTGAAACTTTCTTTGGCCGTATTTGTGGTTCTGAGATCTTCCTACCAAAAAGCTTAATAGAAAAAGATTAACAGTTGACCACTATCTAAGGTATAATCAAAAGAAATAAAACCATTTTAGTAGTAGGTTTGGATTGTAGCTGTTTACATAATGGCAATGCTGAGTCAATGCATATGGAACTATATACATTAGAAAACATGATAACTGTACATTTTTAATGGCAGTAAACCAAAGTTCCTGTCATATGTCTAGCTAGAATTATCACATATGCCACAAACCAAATCTAAAATAATGTATATATATACTCACCTGTGGGGGACTTTATGAGGGGGCATCCCTGGAGGGGACTTTGGAGGGCCCCCCAATGTGGTGATGTCATGTAGAAGTGACATCATCATATTGGGGAGGCAACCTGAACTGCAAGCAGCAAATTCGCCGCTTGTTCAGGCACCAGGGCCCCCCACTTGTAAAAAGCATTTAAAGAGTCCTTTTAAATGCTTTTTATAAGTGGGGACCACACATACCTGAACTGCAAGCAGTGAATTTGCTGCTTGTAGTTCAAGCATGTGGCCAGTAGCCACCCCTATCCCTCCTCTCCTGCAAGTTTTAAAGGTCCCTCGAGCTGATTGGCAGGCCATGTGCTCCAGCTGATCAGCTGGAGGGCCCTTTAAATCTTGCAGGTGGGGAGGGTGAGGGGTGGCCACTCTTGGGGGTGGGGCTTGGGGGCAGGTCTTCCCCCTGCCAGCCAGCTGGCCAGCAGTGAGCAGGAGTCCACAAAATTGGGGGATCTCTTGCTCCAACCTGCATACTGGCATCCCTATACATAGGTGATCATTGACACTAGCTAATTGCTAGGCTTCTGTGATAGAAAGTGCTAAATGATATTCTTCTCTGAGATCTTCATATTGCATTTTGATTTTTCCTGAAAAGTATCAGTGTGTCTGATGTTTGGATTGTGATAAAAATCTAAATTTTATTAATATTACAAATCATTCAAACAAAGGAGCTAGATGCATAGACATGAAAAAGTATGGGAATAATCTACAGAGGAGAATGCGAAATGGCACAATTGTAAGACATGTGTTGTGTTACAATCTTCTTAGCAATATTGAATTGTGTACATGGAGGATGGGAAGAATGTCTAATCCAGCAGATCCTCAAAGATTATCTCATGCAGCAGAAAAACAATTTTACTAACATTTCAAGTGCTTAAAGCCTCATTGCCTTTGCTACATTGTTTAAGTCACTGCCTGCTGCAGGATGGTTGAGAGGTAGCATAAAAATCTTCCAACTAAGTAAATAAATGAAATTTCATTTACAGTTTTTCAGAACTCAAACCCAAGTGACAGATGTTCTCATCCCAGGAACCTTTGGCAAAATCCTATCTCCAACACATAAGAAATTAACCTTTCAATATCATTGTACTCTTGTGATGATGATTATTTATGGAAGGGATGATCATTTTATCAATGAAGTGCTAAAATAGGGTGGCTGTGTATTTTGGGATGTGTGAGAAACACCTCTAAGGTGTGGAGTCTTGTGAGCAAAACTTCTGCTTTGTGAGCTACTTCCATTAAAGTTGTGAGTGAGCAGTTTGGCTACTGCATCAATTAGTTTGCTCTGGCACTATCCTTCCTGAGCGAAGACAAAAATGCATTAGCCGGAAGCTAAAAAACTGTGAGCTAGCTCACACTAACTCAGCTTAGAGGGTACATTGGTACAGATATCCCGCATTTACTTTTAAAAGCCCTCTTTATGGTAGTTTTGTTGATATTTGAAGACTAACTCCTATGCCACACTCTCTCATTACAGAACAAACTCAGATAACTGAGCACCCAGAGAATTATTTAGGAACTGGCCTAAAAGTGCTTTGTAATTCTCTGAAGACTAGGTCCCTGTGAGATAAAGCACACTACTGTTTGGAGGTACACTCCCACCTTCCTCAGGTGCACTGTGGAGTCACTCTTAACTAAGTAATGCCCAAGACCTGGTGAGAGATGTAAAAGTGATTGCACCACTTGGGAACAATGACCATAATGTTATTGAGTTCAACATTTGTATAAATAGGGAATTGGCCAAAAAGACTGACACAACCACTTTTAACTTAAAAAGGGGTAACTTCTCTGATATGAGGGGACATTTGAGGAAGAAACTGAAAGAAAAAGTAGAAAGGGTCAAAGCCATTGGGGAAACTTGGAAACTATTTAAAACTAGAGTCCTAGAAGCTCAGAAAAAATATATACCGCAGGTTAGGAAAGGCACAAACAGGTATAGAAAAAAGCTTGCATGGTTAACAAACAAAGTAATGGAAGATGTAAAAGGTAAAAAGGATTCCTTTAAGTGGTGGAAAGCTAGTCTCAGTGAGGCTGATAAAAGGGAACACAGGCTGTGGCAAATAAAATGCAGGTCTGTGATCAGGCAGGCAAAAAAGGAATATGAGGAGCATATAGCGAAAAACGTAAAGGCCAACAATAAAACTTTCTTCAAATACATTAGAATCAGGAAACCAGCCAGGGAGGCAGTGGGGCCCCTGGATGACCACGGGGTAAAAGGAGTAGTGAAGGATGATAGGGAAATGGCTGAGAAGCTGAATGCATTTTTTGCCTCTGTCTTCACTGTGGAAGATGAGAAGTGAGCAGTCGGGTTAGAACGGATAAAAGGAAGTACTTCTTCACCCAAAGAGTGATTAACACATGGAATTCACTGCCACAGGAGGTGGCGGCGGCTACAAGCATGGACAGCTTCAAGGGGGAATTAGATAAGCATATGGAGCAGAGGTCCATCGGTGGCTATTAGCCACAAGGTATAGGTAGGGACTCCGGGGAAAGTGATGCTCTGTGTTTTTGGTGCTTGGGGGGGGAGGTCAATAGTGTGAGGGCTCCTAGTGTTCTGGCCCCACTGCTGGACCTCCTGATATCACCTAGTATTTTTGGCCACTCTGTGACAGAGTGTTGGACTGGATGGGCCGTTGACCTGATCCAACATTGGCTTATCTTATGTTCTTATGTTCCCCCCTTGGCCTTTAAGCTATAATAATTTGTCCATTAATGAGAATCATGAAGGTGAGCAGAGGTAAACAAAACAAGAACTTTAATTAGAAATAATTGTTTTGGGACAGGAGCCCGGGTGAGGCAAGGCATGGTGAGCGGGCCAGGTGGAGCAGCAGTGGCGGTGGCATGAGTGGTGGGGTGCAAGAGCACATCGCCCTGCGGGGCCTGGGGCTGTGGGGCTTCTGCCTGGTGGGTGGCAAGGACTTCAAGCAGCCACTCACTGTCTCACATGTGACCCTGGGTAGCAAAGCTGCAACAGCCAATCTGTGCATCGGAGATGTCATCATGTCATTTGATGGGGAGAACACAGAGGGCATGACTCACCTGGAAGCACAAAACCATGGGAAGAACTGAATAAAAAATCTGGTCTCCCTTGGTTACTGGAGAAGGGAAAACCAATCCATACCAGATGAACTTGGCTTCCCGGCAGCAACAGGAAATAAGGCACATAGGAAGCGCACATCACATCTCAGTACAACAGCCCAGCAGGTCTATACTCCTCCAAAAACATACAAAGCTTCAATGATGCTGTGGAGTCAAAGTCATCCTTGAGTGCCCAGGAACCTGCCAAAAATCTGGACCAACTTCACCAGCTTTCTAGTAATTTAGTAATCGACAAGGACATTTACAAAATGCTGCAGGAGAAGAAGAAGAAGAAGCAGAAGAGATTGGATTTATACCCCGCCCTTCATTTGGAGTCTCAGAGCAGCTTACAAACTCCTTTCCCTTCCCCTCCCCACAACAAACACCCTGTGAGGTGGGTGGGGCTGAGAGAACTCTGACACAAACTGCTCTTTTTCAAGGACAGCTGTGTCAGAGCTTGTGACTGACCCAAGGTCACATCAGCAGGTGCAAGTGGAGGAGTGGGGAATCAAACCCGGTTCTCCCAGATTAGAGTCCGCGCACTTAACCACTACACGAAACAATCAAGAATCTAATGAGCTGCCTCACCAATCCACCTCAGTCCTGGTTTTAAAAGAAATTTTAGAAACTGGAGAAAAAGGAGATCCTGGCAAGCCTTCTGGATTTAGAAGCCCCAAAGCCCCAACTACCATTGGAAATGCCCAGAAGCTGCCCATTTGTGATAAGTGAGGCTCTGGAATCATAGGCGTGTTTGTAAAGCTCTGGGACATATGCAGCAACTGTGGAACCAACCTCAAGCAAAAAGGGCACTTCTTTGTGGAGGACCGCATCTACTGTGAGAAGCACACCAGTGAATGGGTCATGCCACCCAAAGTGTATGACGTGGTCACTGTATTTCCACAGTGAAACAGATGGTTCACCACTGACAAATGCCATAGCGCCACTGTCTCCCACCTCTGAATTCCTCAAGACATAAAAATACTCAGCAAGGCTTCTTCAATGGACCTTTTTGGTGGCTGCTGTCAGATCACTGTGATAGTATAACATATGAATTTTTTAAAGAGAGAAATGTGATAAATCGAAGTGAATTGCCTTCTTTCTTATGATGATGCTGTCTCTACTGTCTCTCAGACCGATTTCACACAAGAGCTGCGCCACGGTCACGCCTCCCATTACCCTGCTTCTATTGGTCAATTTCCCACTCAAAGCCGCACAGAAGCTTTTTTACCCGCAGCTTTGCCCGATTTTCCACGCTTTTTTACCCGCAGCTTTGCCACATTTTCCCCGCGGTTTCGTGATCCGGCTCAGGGTGGCTTACATAAAATCGGCACATGATTATGATAAAACAATTAAAACATTTAAAACAGTGCTACAACCAATTAATAATAACATAATAAGTGCTAGTATTGTTGTTATTAAAACATAACAATAAAAATAACATAATAAGTGCTAGTATTGTTGTTATTAAAACAGCGATGGCTACCATATTACCTCTCTTCCCATAACATAGTAGGACCACTACTAGATATATGATTTCTTTAAAACAGAACTAACAGTCCTTTTATTTTCTTCCCAAATTAATCATAGAGAAGGGAAGATCAATTTTACCTTTAAAAATAAAAGGCATAAGAGCATGGTAGTGAAAAAAAAAGTGCAGAAAAAGATCAAATACTATAAGTAAATTTTATATGTAATAATTGTTTGATTAGCTCCAATCTACACTGATCTATGACCACTGATTTAATTGATTTACAGTAACATAAAATATAAAACATAAAATAACATGAAAACTACACAGTAATGTGATTGTGTGTAATAGATTTTGTTTTCCCTGCCTTGTATAATACCAATATAAAAATGTATTTCAAGTTTCAATACTAGCAATATGGAATGTAACGCCATGAAAAAGGCGCCTAAAGATGGATATAAGTAAATATTATAAGCAATGAGTCTTTAACAGGTTCTAACTTACCTTGATTTAATAATAGTACAATCTAAATATGATGGAAGTCTTATAGTAATGTGATCTAAACTTTTTATTAATAACATGAATTATTATAGCTTGAAAGGAAAGAATTGTATAAATTAGATGAGAATTTTTGGGCCGGAAATCACTTTTTATTTTTTAATTTTTTCTTCCTTTTTTCCCTTTCTTTCTCCTTGGTTAAAAAGATTGAAAAATAGCACCGTGTGACAAATCTATACATTTCAGTAAGACTATATAGTATAGGGAGAAAGATAAAATAGTTATAAATATAGATATAGTTTGTAAAGGATGATAAGATCTGATATTTTATTGTAGAATAAGTACATTTTTAGTAGAAATTGTGGGTTTTTCTGGCTATATGTTTGTAAAGGAAGAAATATCATGATAACATAGAATGTTGCCAGACACTATAAATAAGCAGAAAAATGAATTTTGTAAGCAAAACGATGTTATGTATGAAACATTGACATGGATTTCCTTAAAAATGTATTGCTCTCACTATTTTATTTTATTTTTGAAAACTTAATAAAAAATATATTAACACAAATAATGTGAAATGTGGACTCAGGTTGAGATTTCCTATGGAAATCAAGATATATAGGTAAATGTGTTCCTTTGGGTTCATTGGGACAGACATCCTAGTAAAAATGTACAGAATTAGTCTATATGTGTTTTTACATCATTTTTCCCCATTTTGGCGATGATACAGCATATTCTCACATGCACATTAATACTTTATATCTTTCTGACAGAAAGAGAAAATAGTCCATATTTTGGCAATTATTAAGACAAAGGGAGCACATTGTGACATTATTAAAGCATTATCGACCTACACATTAGTTACCTTATCCATTCTTTATCTGCATAATCCTCATACTCCAGTCATTATGTTTACAAATCCAAATGAATTCTATGCAGCCCCAATCTAATTAATTTTGGATTAGCCTTCCAGACACATGCTGCTCTGATCAGAACAATCTGTATTCTCCCTTTTCTGATTATGGTAAAGCCAGACCCCTTGTGCATTCTGTTTCGGGGGGAGATGTGCAGGGACATGAATATCAAGGAGCCAGTTAATCCTCAGGCTTCTTTACAACATCCTGGGGTTTGTTACTAGAAGCCTTTGGGACCTAGGGAGTGTCAGAAAGGAAAATCAAACCCAGTCCTTTCCAAGTAGTGATTGAGATCTAGCCAGAGGGTTAATGAATTCAAATAGTGCGTAATGAAAACAATCCACCAAAACATCTTTAGAAAGATATGGTAATTGTAGTCTTTCTTGACAGAATCAGCTTGGGAGCAGAAATGCCAGTCAATATTCTCGGTTTAGCTAATGCTCATTTAACATGTTGCCAAAGAAGCAAGGCGATATATGAGCAATAAAGGCACGCAGAATCATTAATGGTTTAGGAGAGACAGACAATCTTTGTTTATACTTATTTCAGAATTTTATACTACCCTTCAAATGTTGAGTAGTTCACAGTTCTTATCTCATTTATGCACACAATGACCCTGTGGGCATTATGACTCTGAACTGAGCATTTGACCTCTGGTTTCCTACCTTCCAGATAAACCCTGAGCGGAACTACACACTAGGTGTAGTTCCAGATCATTCAGACTTAAAAAAAAAATAGAATGGCAGCTGCAGGTGCTGGGATTTAAAAAAGACTAGTATAGGAGGAGAAAGGAGCTATTTAATTATTTCATGCTATGTCACTGAAAATTGTCATCTCAAAGCTGCTTTAAGCCCTATTGGGGAATGTACAGGTACCTCTATTTCCCCCAGAGTGGATTAAAAGCAAGTGGAGGTGATGATTTTTAGCAGGAAAATGACAGGAAAGGGGAAAGGCTAAATAGACCTTCTCCGTCTGTTCTTCCCTGCAACTTTAAATTGCAGACTCCTCCATGGCAATGCTTTGGAAGAGGAAAAAAGCCCTCATGGAAATTAATCATGGATTTACACAAAATATGTAGTTCTGCTCAGGCTGCACTGTATTAGTGTTTTCACATAGTACTTATGTGAACCAGAGAACTAGCACTGAAAGTAATATACATGAAAGAAAAATAAGCCGAAGGATTCCCTCCCCGTCTCGATAGCTCTGCAATACACAATTATGGCCTATACTGTAATTATGCTAAATAAATGTTCCTACAGATTCATGGAAGTCCCTTTACTACACAATCTTGTTGCTTATGATAGCTTTAAACTGTTATAAATTAGGGGGAAATTACGGAGACTATAGTATTCTCTTGCACATTGGGTTTTTCTCTATGCAGGATCCAGAATTTACTATTGTTAGATAAGAAGAAAATTGCCAACTTTGGCATGGGAACTTTTTGAGGATTTGAGGGTGGTGCCTGCCGAGGGCAGAGTTTGGGGAAGGGAGGGAGCTCAGTGAGGATGTGGGTCCATAGATTTCACCTTCCAAAACTGTCATTTCCTCCCGGGGAATGGATCTCTGAAGTCTGGAGATCAGTTGTAATTCTGGGAGATTGGTAAACCTGTCAGAGATAGGACTATGGGCCTAGATGGACTCTCATAGACAAATTTGCCTTTTTTTCTTCCCCATCCCTATGGTTGCCATCCTCCACGTGGACCTGGAGTTTTCCCAGAATTACACTAATCTCCAGTCTAAGGATATCAGTTCCGCAAGAGGAAATGGCAGCTTTGGAAGGTAGAATCTATGGGATTACATTGCTACTGAGCTCTCTCCTTCAGTTTCTACTGCAGATCAGGCCTGTAGCTATGGGGAGCATTTGGGGGCAATGCCCCCCATGGGTCATGCCCCATCCCAGCCTGAGAGGATGCCAAACCCACCCACCACTGGTGCACCACATTCCTTACTCCTGGCCACTATCACCTCACCAGCTGTTCTTGCTGCGAGTGGGCTGGCAGGCGAGGAGGAAGGAGCTGAAACAGCACACCATGTGATGTGGGGGAGAGGAGCCTGGGTGGCCAGCTCTTCCTGTTGCTCTGCTCGGGCAATTGGGTCTCCCTTCCATCCTGCTCCCCTCCCTGGAAGCAAGAATCAGCAG
>NW_015170351.1:14632-30577 GCF_001447785.1 Gekko japonicus | reverse complement strand
GGAAGAGCCATGTTCACCTTGCCTGTGTTCGCCAGGCTCTCCTTCTCCCTCTCAAGTTATGTCACCTCTTGCTCCCCCCACACCCTACCACAGAAAAAATTCTGGCTATGGGGCTGCTGCAGAGATTCTATGATTTGACTTTAGTTCTTTGGAAATGATGGTGGATGGGGGCTCCTTCTTTGGGGGTAGTGTGTTTACTAACATCTAGTTTGGTGAATGTTGTGATCACTCATTTGTGATGCTTTGGCTAGAGTTAGTAAAAGTTAGTACAAAGGCTCTTGGGCTTCAAAATGGAGAACAGAAGCCCTCCCAGGGGCCTGCTCAGAACATAGGAGGGCTCCTAGTGCCCTGGCCCCACTGCTGGACCTCCTGATTACACCTGGTATTTTTGGCCACTGTGTGACAGAGTGTTGGACTGGATGGGCCATTGGCCTGATCCAACATTGGCTTCTCTTATGTTCCTAACATGAGTGGTGTGATGGGATTATTATTTTTTTCAGAACCTAAAAAGGTTAGTCAAGGATAGAAGAGGGCCAACTCTAAAAATCATACAAAAATATACATATATTTATTACACACAAATTAAAATGACAAAGAAGGGCCCATTCATACCTCACAAACAAATATATATAAAAAAACATACAAGGGCTAATGAAGTAGACCTAACGCGTTTCTGCCTTTACAGGCCTTCCTCAGAGGTCTAATACATATAGAACATATAGGCTGATATATAAAAATATAGGCAATCATACATATCCAAAATATGCAATAAAGACCAGAGATCAATTGTTCCAAAGTATAGCCACTGGGCAAGGAAGAGAAATACAAAAATACAAATGAAGCCTCCAGTGTAATCACATGTCCAGTAGCCCTTCTCTCTGGTCTACTATATATTCTTCTAAGATTGTACAGCCAACTGTTCCCAATGAAGGTTCCTTAAATTAAAAATTATTATTTTTTTGCCATCAAGTCACAGATGACATATGGCAACCCTGTAGGTTTTTCAAGGCAAGAGACATTCAGAGGTGGTTTGCCATTGCCTGCCTCCACGTTGGCCCTGCGTAGCTTGGAAGAATTGATGAGATCAGACTATCTTGGGGTTACCCAGGTCAGAATTAGGGTGAAAGTAATGTGACTGGCTCAAGGTCACCCAGCAAGTTTCCATGTGGGGATTTGATCCCAGATTTCCCAGATCCTAGTCCAACACTTTCCGCACTATATCATACTGGCTCTCGAAATGGAATAACATTGTGGTGGAAGGTGCCTGCTCTGGCCTGCAGGCCCTATTCCACCCTGCCCTCCTAGGTATTTCTTAACAATTCGAGGGGCTTTTCTTCTACTCTCAGGTAGCCTTCCATCACCACCCGAGCTTTACAGGAATTACCCACTGGGAGGGTCAGAGCTCCCAGCTTCTCTACCAAGTTCTGAGGCCTTCCCTTGGTGTCTCACACTGCCAAGCACCTGCTTACCATGGGGACAGTTTATTGCCTTGTGTGCCCCTAGAGGAACAGCCACTTGCCAACTGTCTGCCTTCCCCCAGTGCTCCTTTTAAAATAGAGTTCCGAGATGATGGAGGTGTATGTGGTACTGAGAACCCCTGCCAGCATCTTAAGTTATACAGTATTTATTAAAAAGAAAATGTTCACAAGTATCCTTTTAACACAGCACCAGATTGAGCAAGGGATCTAAAAGAAGCTAGTAAAATGCAAATCCTCTGTCCCTCTCTCTATACATGCCCTATAAGATGTTAAAACAGGACAGGCTTCTAAAGCTTAGGAAGTTACAAATCTCTACAGAGTCACCATTACCTCAAAGCTTGCTCCAGCTCTTTAGACAAGCACATGGTCAATGGCTGCCTTCCCAACAGAGGGATCTTTGTGCTCTCATGGACTCAGCATCCAGGGAAAAAGAGCCCTCCTTCCTGCTGCAGGGGTTTTTATCATCTCTCGTTCCCCCACCCCTTGACCCGGTCAGGCCAGATCAAAGAGACTTTTCTTGGATACCTCCAGGAATCTCCTTTCTGGAGACTCTTTTGCATTCTCTTCCTCCAAATCTCTGTTCCCTGCTTGGAGAAGTGGAAAAGCTTGACCCACCCATTATCTCTCCCATTAGATCTATTAGCATTTTTATGAAGGTGAGCTGAGGTACATTTGGGAAGCAACTAAAATGATTTCCTCCACCTCCTGCCTGTTCTCTGCCCATAGGGGAAAAAACCTTTTATAATGCACAGTGGAGGTTTTGCTAACCTCAAACCTCCCAGGGGGGGAAATGCATTTCTTCATAAGCATCTTGGAATTTGAAGGTTTTTCTTACTGGTATGATTATACATACGAAGTTAAATACAAGAAATTCTTCACTGTCTATGTTTCTTTTCTAGTCACTGAATACAAAGTTTGGGCCCAGGGGCACCTTCAAGACCAAACTTTGTTCTGCTGCTTCAGACCAACATGACTGAATCTATTTTCTATCATCATAATCTTCTTCTTCTTCTTCATCATCATCATCATCATCATTAATGCAGGTCCATTTGATGTATAGAGTGGCCCTAACCTGGCCTGATCTCATCAGATCTGATCTCATCAGATGTCAGAAGCTAAGCAGGTCCAACGTGGAGGCAGGCAATGACAAATCACCCCCAAACCTCTCTTGCCTTGAAAACCCTACGGGGTTGTCACAAGTCAGCTGTGTCTTTTTTTTAAGCCCCCGGAGGGGATTTTTTATTGCATTTTTTATAACACTACAAACTACAACAGAAAATGGGAGGGAAAACTACATTTATAGGATAAAGAAAGATACCCACTACTGACTAAAAACCCAGGAGAGGAGATCATCTCACCATTTTAACCATACATTTAGTCTTAATCCCGTTAATCTTACTATCAACTGAGTCAAGTTTAACATTATCTTTTTCAAATCTTAAGTTTAACTGTCATACAGAAACACCCCAAAGCATCTCACTTCAACATTTTTAAAGGCACAATTCAGAGTCCTTCAGCCTTTACTTCTCCTTGCCTAGTCTCTTCCGAAGCTTATAAGGACTTTTAGGGGCTGCCGCCCCTTTCTCTGATAGAGAGTCCTCCCCGGAGGATTCCGAGTCCAGCTCGCCATTGGACTTACTGTCCTCCCCCTTTTCTCCTTCCTTCCCTGGCCCTCCCATCTGGACTCTTAAAAATTCCCGTGCTTTCTGGAAAGAGTCAATCTTTTCTTTTTTATCCTTGATTTTGAAGGTTACGCATTCTGGAGTTAACCATCTATATCCAATTGCATTTGTCTGTAGAAAAAGAATTAATTTGTTATATTTCTTTCTCCTTTGTCTTATTTCAAATGGAATGTCTTTTAACGTTCTGATGGTATTCTCCCCCACTTTCAGGGGTGGAACACACTGGTCATAGCGAACACCCTTTTCCAACAACCTAAGAGGCGACTCTACACATGGACATCACCAGATGGGCAACACCGAAATCAGATTGACTATATAATTTGCAGTCAAAGATGGAGAAGCTCTATCCAGTCAGTAAAAACAAGACCTGGAGCTGACTGTGGTTCAGATCATGAGCTACTCATTGCAAAATTCAGACTTAAACTGAAGAAAATTGGGAAAACCACGAGGCCATTCAGGTTTGACCTAGATCGCATCCCTGATGAATATACAGTAGAGGTGAAGAATAGATTCAAGGGTCTGGATTTGATAGATAGAGTGCCTGAAGAACTATGGACAGAGGTTCGTGACATCGTACAGGAGGCAGCAATCACCACCATCCCAAAGAAAAAGAAATGTAAGAAAGCAAAGTGGCTTTCTGATGAGGCTTTACAAATAGCAGAGGAAAGAAGGAAAGCGAAAGGCAAAGGCGAAAAGGAAAGATTTACCCAACTGAACGCAGATTTCCAGAGAACAGCAAGGAGAGATAAGGAGGCCTTCCTGAATGAACAGTGCAAAGTAATAGAAGAAAACAATAGAATGGGAAGGACTAGAGATCTCTTCAAGAAAATTGGAGAAATCAAGGGAGCGTTCCATGCAAAGCTGGCCATGATAAAGGACAAAAACGGTAGGGACCTAACAGAAGCAGAAGAGATTAGGAAAAGATGGCAAGAATACACAGAAGAACTATACAAGAAAGACCTCGATGTCCTTGACAACCACGACGGTATAATCACTGACCTCGAGCCAGACATCCTGGAATGTGAAGTTAAATGGGCCTTAGAAAGCATTACTAACAACAAAGCTAGTGGAGGTGATGGTATCCCAGCTGAGCTATTCAAAGTCTTAGAAGAGGATGCTGTTAAAGTTCTGCACTCCATTTGCCAGCAAATTTGGAAAACGCAACAGTGGCCACAGGATTGGAAAAGGTCAGTATACATTCCAATCCCAAAGAAGGGCAATGCCAAGGAATGTTCAAACTATCGCACAATTGCACTCATATCACACGCTAGCAAGGTCATGCTCAAGATCCTACAAGCTAGGCTTCAACAGTACGTGGATAGAGAACTGCCAGAAGTACAAGCTGGGTTTCGAAGAGGTAGAGGAACTAGAGATCAAATTGCCAACATTCGCTGGATTATGGAGAAAGCAAGAGAGTACCAGAAAAATATCTACTTCTGCTTCATTGACTATGCTAAAGCTTTTGACTGTGTGGATCACAACAAACTATGGCAGGGCCTTAAAGAGATGGGAGTACCAGACCACCTCACATGTCTCTTGAGAAACCTGTATAAGGGCCAAGAAGCGACAGTTAGAACCGGATATGGAACAACTGATTGGTTCAGCATAGGAAAAGGAGTACGACAAGGATGTATATTGTCGCCTTGCTTATTTAATATATATGCAGAGTACATCATGCGAAATGCTGGCCTGGATGAATCACAAGCGGGAATTAAGATTGCTGGGGAAAAGATCAACAACCTCAGATATGCAGACGATACCACTCTGATGGCAGAAAGTGAAGAGGACCTCAAGAGCCTCTTGCTCAGGGTAAAAGAGGAGAGCGCAAAAGTGGGCTTGAAGCTCAACATCAAAAAAACTAAGATCATGGCATCCGGCCCCATCACTCCTTGGCAAATAGAAGGGGAAGCTGTGGAAGTAGTGACAGACTTCACGTTCCTGGGATCCCAGATCACTGCAGACTGTGACAGTAGTCATGAAATTAAAAGACGCCTGCTCCTTGGGAGGAAAGCGATGGCGAACCTAAACAGCATGATAAAAAGTAGAGACATCACCCTGCCAACAAAAGTCCGCATGGTCAAAGCAATGGTATTCCCAGTAGTCAGGTATGGCTGCGTGAGTTGGACTATAAGGAAGGCCGAGCGCCGAAGAATAGATTCTTTTGAACTATGGTGTTGGAGAAGACTCTTGAGAGTCCCTTGGACTGCAAGAAGATCAAATCAGTCAATCCTAAAAGTAATCAACCCTGACTGTTCCCTGGAAGGCCAGATAATGAAACTGAAGCTCAAATACTTTGGCTACCAAATGAGAAGGGAGCACTCACTGGAGAAGACCCTGATACTGGGAAAGATTGAAGAAGATGGGGACGGCAAAGGATGAGATGGTTAGACAGTGTCACAGATGCAACGAACATGAAATTGAGCCGACTTCAGAGGACAGCAGAAGACAGGGGGGCCTGGCGGGAGCTGGTCCATGGGGTCGCGAAGAGTCGGACTTGACTGTGCGACTGAACAACAACAAAATGCCTTCTCTTCCGCTCCCCCCTCGATTCGCTCAAAAGTTCATGAAGTTAGGAGGCGTCCCTCCCTCGCCCGCTTCACTTTCCGTTTTTCAACATGGGGTAGGGAGCTTTCTTTTTCTCTTTAACCGTCGTTTCGCTCAGTCAGACTCATGTTCATATCTGGTCTTCCGACCCCGCTTTACTTCATTTCATCCGCTCAATCTCCTACGCTTGCCCCGGTCAGCGTCACTACGTCCCATTCGGGCACTGCGCAGGAAGGACCATTGGAACAGAGGAGTGCATCAATTCACCCACAACGCGTAGGTGAAGAGGCAACTCCTCATAACTCCCCTGGCTAGGAGCCTTCCGCCAGGCTCCCTGGGAGAGTAATGGGCCAGCGCTCCCCCTCCTTCCCGCCGTGCACAGACCGCATCCCTGGGAGGTCCAGGAGATGCGTCTGTCTAGCGTGCCACCATCAACCAGAAGCCAAGTCAGCTGTGTCTTGATGGCCAAATCAAACCTGACATGGATATTGTTGGGAGCTCTCATGCAGCAGCTATAGCATTTAGAAGTTCCCCAAGTGAATCAATGAAGTACATAAAAATTAGTTATGGGCAACTGATATGCATACATGGTAAGATTTTATGGTCCTTTCCAAGCCAGCAAGCTTTTGCTTCAAGTGCTAAAGATGGTGGTTTAGATTAGCTTTAGTAGCTGCATTTCAATGGTGCATAGTAATGAAACATTTCAATCACTGTATGTAAACAGAATTAGTAATAAAAAGTGTCCAATTCCTTTCCTGACATCAAAATGCTTCTTACATGAAGAATAGGGCAGAATGCTGTGTTTTTCTTAAAGGACAAAACATCTGGGAAAGGTGACCCATATTGTAGCATTAGCTAGAAAAGGAGGGTGCAACTTTGAACTCAAAGAGGATGCTAGTTATGGAGGTTTGAAGTCATAATTTAGGAAATACAGATAAAGTATAGTTTAACAGTGAGGTAATGGGAAGAAGGTTCTGATGTATCAGTCTGGCTTCCTTCTATTAGCTGGCATAGTCTTCAAGTGCTTCTTAACACAGCGGTTTGAGAAAAGAGGTGTATCAATATGCTGATATGATCAAAGAATGTTGCAAGAAAAAACCTGTTTGCCCCTTTTCTTCCGGAAAAAGAAACTGGCCTTAGGGATTCCCCCCCTCAAAATTTTACTCAATACAACTAGGGTCTCAATAAATCTGTCATATTACAGTTTTCTGCTGACTTCTTTCCCTGCAAACACGCAGACACACAAAGGTTCAGAATCTTCAGCTTCAGTGGCAAATAATATATGAGGAAAGAATGTTATCACACCCTTAGGGTTGCAGCTGTTTGTCCAATTGCAATCTCACCATTAGCAGCCCTGACTAGAGCCTTCCAGACATGTGGCTAAAATGAATAGCTCGCCTCTGAATGCAGATTAGATGTAGTTCAATTTTTTTCCCCAAACTGAAATCAAACCAGCTTCATTATCTTTATCACTGAAGCATATTCTACCATGCTAGAGGCCTTCTGTCCTGAGACAGGAAGGTCATCGGATGGGTCACTGGCACCAGCAGGACCTGGTGAGAACTAGTGACCATTACTGAAAAGCTTATTCTCCTTTATTCATAAAGTCCATTGTACTAGGAGTGTAGATCAAGGAGTGTTTTCTTTAGATACGGGGGGGGGGGTCCCCACCTTGAAAAAGATTTTATCTAATTGTAAGAAATATATTGAACTTCTTGCTCTTTTGTCTTACATTCTGATTAAATATTTTCTCAGACTAGTGATTTGCTGTGGTGAGTGTGATATACTGTTCTGTTAAGCTCTGAGAAACTCTTCATTGAACTCCAGGGCACAGCTTTTTTATCTCCTGACTCCTAGTTGTTCCCTTAAATATAATATATGTCACAAATGACTGGATCCAACTCAGGTTGCCAGAGTTAGCCTCACATGCAGACCCCACAAACATAACACCACAGGTTACATCTGGTAACCTCAATAACTTACTCAAGTATAACATTTCATATCTCTCATCAACACTTTTTAGCCACCAACATCTTCCACTAAACATATAAACAACCCACAGGACTGCAGTTATGTTTTACTGCATTTTCCAACAGTGTGCTTTCTGGCACTTTTGCAATAGTGTGATTCATCAAGAAACATATGGTTTTTTTAATGCAGAAGCAAGATTTTTCCCCCATCTACAATGACACAGGAGTACCTAGAACCAAAAGGACAAACTAAAAACAGAGAAAGTATCTGTATAATTTGTTTGCATAGTTTTGATCTTCGGAAATGTCTTATTTTTGTTGTGCTGTTTTCAGAGCACTGTGGTTGCTACATGTACTATCCAAGAAGTCATGGAGCTTTCTAGAGTAGAAAGAGTTCTCAACTAACAGCATACTGTTGATACATTTATTCCACACTTTCCTACTTCTTCAAACATAAGAAAACAGCAACAGTTTCTTTATGCATATACAAGTATGCATAGCATTGGGAAAAGTGCAGAAAAGGGCAACTAGAATGATAAAAGGGTTGGAACCAGGGGTCATTTACTGCAGGAGCGCATAGGAGCGGAGGTCTGGCAGTAAAGAGCCCAGGGGGCGGGCACATGCAACAAGCCCCACCTCCTGCTCCTAGAAGCCCTAAGTCAGAGCAAGAAGCAGCCAGGTAAGTTGCAGACCTCCCCCCGTCCCCCTAGTCCAAAACAGTCCAGTGGCACCTTTAAGACCAAGTTTTATTCAGGTACAAGCTCTCCCTCCTCTGCAAGGACAGATCTGCACATTCCCCCCCCCCAATAGCTAGCAATCCAAAACAGTCCAGTGGAGCCTGAGCGGTGGGTGTTGCCTTCTGACACACTTCCGGTGATGTCAGGGGGTGTGGCATATGCAAATAAGTTATGCTAATGAGTTATTCTAATGAGATCTTGCACCTCTTTTTCTATGAAATGACCCCTGGTTGGAACAGTTTCCCTATGAAGAAAGGTTAAAATGCTTGGGGTGCTTTAGCTTGGAAAAACAACGGCTGAGGGGTGACATGATTGAGTTTTATAAGATGAAGCATGGGATAGAGCAGGTTGAGAAAGAAATACTTTTCTTCCTTTCTCACAATACAAGAATTCGTGGGCACTCAATGAAATTGCTGAGAAGTCAGGTTAGAACAGATAAAAGGAAGTACTTCTTCACCCAAAAAGTGATTAACACATGGAATTCACTGCCACAGGAGGTGGTGGCGGCTACAAGCATGGACAGCTTCAAGAGGGAATTAGATAAGCATATGGAACAGAAGACCATCAATGGCTATTAGCAACAAGGTATAGATAGGAACTCTCAGGCTGGGGCAAGTGATGCTCTGTACTCTTGGTGCTTGGGGGGGCAACAGTGGGAGGGCTTCTAGTGTCCTGGCCCCACTGCTGGACCTCCTGATAGCACCTGGTATTTTTGGCCACTGTGTGACAGAGTGTTGGACTGGATGGGCCGTTGGCCTGATCCAACATTGGCTTCTCTTAAGTTCTTATGTTCTTAAGTAGAGCAGGTAGGAACCAAACAGCCTCATAGTGCTAGTACTGAAGCAGCATGAATCTTTATAGACAACAGAGCCAGACTACATTTCCCGCTAACAGAAGGTATGGAGTAATTTTAGGGTTGCCAGGGCCGGTTTGCCCACTGGTGGGGGACTTTAGGGGGCATCCCTGGAGGGGGAGGGGACATCCCCAATGTGATGATGTCACACAGAAGTGATGTCATCATGTTTGAGAGGCAGCCTGAATGGCACGTAGTGAATTTGCTACTTGGAGTTCAGGTGCCAAAGGCCCCTGATTGTAAAAAGCATTTAAAGGGTCCCTTTAAATACTTTTTACAAGTGGGGGCAGCAGGCTTGTAAATGTTAGATCCCCAAGCATCAAGAATAAATCCACGTTTCAGGAAAGCAAAATTTATTTCAAAGCTTTGGAAAGATACTCAAACAAGTCCTTTGTTAGGAATGGGTACAAACAGTCAGGACAAGCATAATAAAGGGATTTGAACCAGGTACCGAACCAATGGATCACTTTCCCACTGGCGGGTAAAAGGAAACGGTTGCGCGCTCAATCCCTGGGAACACTGCTATCTCCAGACATAATATAGGTGCAGTTCCCAGGCTCTAAAGGCAACAAGCTAGCATTCAAGCTCACCTCCTACACCACGTCCTCCAGATGTTTGGCTTAAGCATTACAGCAGAATAAAATACAGGCTAGCAGGCAGAGGGGGGGAGGAAGAAACTGTACAGCCATACAAGTAACACAGAACACAATGGCAGCTTGCTGACAGTAAACTGCAGTTGTCGCTTGCAGTTCAGGCACACACGGGCTCCACTTGTAAAAAGCATTTAAAGGAATCCTTTAAATGCTTTTCCTTTAAATGCTTTTTTACAACGCCCCCCCCCCCCCGGCACCTTAACTTCAAGTGGCGAATTAGCCACTTGCAGTTCAGGCATGTGGCCAGTGGCCACTCCTCTCCCTCCTCTCCTGCAAGTTTTAAAGAGCTTTCCATCTGATTGGTGGGTAATGTGCTCCAGCCAATCAGCTGGAGGACCATTTAAATCTTGCAGGTGGGGAGGGTGGGGGTGGCCACTCGCTCTTGGGGGTGATGCTTGGGATGGAGTTTCCCCTGCTGCCCAGCCAGTTGGCAGCAGGCAGGAGCCCTCAAAATCAGGGGATCCCTGACTTCCAGTTTTGGCGACTCTAATGGCGGGCACATTCCCTTGGACCTCTGAGGGAAGCAGCCCATAACGCAGCAGTAGGGAGGGGGCACAGATGATTCCGGACCCCCCAGGAGCCCTTGTAGGGGGCTCCCAGCCTGGAGCACTAGGAAAGCCTCTCCCGAAGCTGTGGCTAAAGGATCGAGGCTCTCCCTTGCTCCGTAAGGTACCACTGCTGCAGCACCATTATGGGTGAGAAGAGGCGCACATCGGTAGAGCGAGCAAGATCCAGCATCTAAAAAAGACAAGCCTCCCTACTCTTAGTGAATGGAGATGAAGCGTGAGTTCTAGCATTAAACCAGACAAACATTTAAACACACAAGCCTTCCCAAAAGCCTTTAAGTCACTAGTGTGTGTGGGGGGAGCCGGTCTCACCCCACGGTGAAATATAAACAACACTTAAGAGGCTGAGGGGGAGAAGGCTAACCTAAAGCATCTTTAACCCAGATAAAGCGGAGAATGGCTGGAGAAGCTAAGCTATTAAGCTTTCTGGGACTTACCTAAATTTTCCCATTAAAGTAAACAAACTTTTGTGAGTTAGAAATGGCACCAATGTTAAGACCTTCTTATTTATTTTTAATTTTATTTATTTTCATTGCATTTATACCCCGCCCTTCCCGCGAACGGGCTCTTCAGGAAGTACAAGCTCAGCTACCACAACTTCTAAACAGGAAGCCAATACAGACTTCCCAAACATGCTGAACACAGCACTGCACCCTCTGCTAGACCAGATGACTCAACTTAATAAAAATTTTGAGTGTCTCCAAAAACAACTACAGGAAACTAATATGAAAGCTGAAAAAACAAAAAACATTGAAAAAAGTTGATGCCAAGACAAAATATTTATCACAGAGACTTGAGGCAGTGGAAAAAGCGAAAGACTCTGAAAAACAACTACTATCACTACAAATGGAAAAATCATTGTATATCCTGAGGTTTCAGGGTGTCCCAGAGAAGAAAGGAGAAAATCTCAAGGAAACCTTAAGTGAAGCGTTGGCCCTAATCATGGATTATAAAACAGACTTTTTACAAAGCGAGATGAACATAGTTTAACGGACGTACCCAGATTGCATCAAGAAAAATAATCTACCTGGGGAAATATTTGTGAAATTTGCCAAGAAGTCTACTAGAGATGCAATACTTAAAGTGATTAATGGGATTATCTTGAATATCGAAGGGGAAGACATACAAATAAAAACTTTGAAAGACATTCCATTTGAGATAAGAAAGAAGAGGAAACTATACAAAAAAATTGACAACCTTTCTACAGAAAAACTCCACTTCCTACAGATGGTTGATAGCAGAAGGACTTGTCTCCAACTTTAAGGACACTAAACAAAGGATAGACTGTTGCAAAAGCTGATGCCTTTTCGGAGAAATATCAAAGAAAAGATAAAGCCGAAAAGATGATGGAGAAGAGTTGAGGCTGGATCTCAGGTGTCTGGTTTGGGGCTACCCAAAGATGCCAGTGTCAAGAAGTCACAGGCTGTGTTGAGGCAGTGGAAAAAGCGAAAGACTCTGAAAAACAACTACTATCACTACAAATGGAAAAATCATTGTATATCCTGAGGTTTCAGGGTGTCCCAGAGAAGAAAGGAGAAAATCTCAAGGAAACCTTAAGTGAAGCGTTGGCCCTAATCATGGATTATAAAACAGACTTTTTACAAAGCGAGATGAACATAGTTTAACGGACGTACCCAGATTGCATCAAGAAAAATAATCTACCTGGGGAAATATTTGTGAAATTTGCCAAGAAGTCTACTAGAGATGCAATACTTAAAGTGATTAATGGGATTATCTTGAATATCGAAGGGGAAGACATACAAATAAAAACTTTGAAAGACATTCCATTTGAGATAAGAAAGAAGAGGAAACTATACAAAAAAATTGACAACCTTTCTACAGAAAAACTCCACTTCCTACAGATGGTTGATAGCAGAAGGACTTGTCTCCAACTTTAAGGACACTAAACAAAGGATAGACTGTTGCAAAAGCTGATGCCTTTTCGGAGAAATATCAAAGAAAAGATAAAGCCGAAAAGATGATGGAGAAGAGTTGAGGCTGGATCTCAGGTGTCTGGTTTGGGGCTACCCAAAGATGCCAGTGTCAAGAAGTCACAGGCTGTGTACAAAGGTGTGGAATTGCTCCACCGTCCACAAAGGCAGGGAAGAATCTGGGACCTCAGTTCCTCGAGCCGCACTACTGCTTAGGGGATGGATAAAGGTGGGGCCATGGGGTCTTAATGACAGTTACATTTCTTCCCTCATAAACATTGCACTTCCCTGCCATTTTGTGAAATTTTTCATTATGCTTTCAGTATTTCTGTATTTTCCTTTGAAGCAAAGGGTTGCCAGTTGTTCAGTCATGAGCCAGACAATAGGGACCCCAAGCGTAAGTAGTATGCAAAAATATAAACCACAAGGGTAGACCATCAAAAGATTCACAACTTTCACAAGTTACAGTAGACACCAGTCTATTGCAACACAATAACAATAAATTGATAAATACAATAGAATTGGTGGTCACAATTCAGAAAACATAATTTGCAATTCAAAATACAATTTGATGATAGTGGAAAAAAATCCAACAGGAGACTCCTCTATATCCTTTGAATATAATAGTGTCCAAAAGACCACAAAGTCCACAAAAAAGGCATTGGATGTCCCAAAGCACAAACAAACTTCTAGCAGCCAAAAACATCCTTCCCAGGTATGCCAGACGTTTCAAAGCATTATTCCTCAGTTATACGGCTGAAAATTGGATCCACAGTAATCTAGGCACAGATCTTATCTCAAATGGAATCTGTGGTTCAATTATGACATTGTTGTATGCTTCCCATTTATGGCTGACAGAGTCATCTGCAGGCTATTTGTAATTTTTAGAAGAACTGCATGGCTGGTATGGAATGGACACCATGACAACAGGCACTGTATTTTTCATTTGATTATCACTGCTCTTTTTTGTTATACTGGTGTTTTTTACCAAGTGAGGGTTGTATGGGCCTAAGGATGTCATCTTAGCAGGACCAGGGCTCTTTTTGTAGGAAAACCCCAGCAGGAACTCATTAGCATAATAGGCCACACCCAACAGTAGAAACTAATTAGCATATTGGGCCACACCCCTGACAGCACAGCTCATTACCACATTAGGCCGCACCCCCATGTTACCAGAAGTGTGGTTATCCAGCCACACCCACCTTTTGCTTGTTATTCTGTTTACCTTGTTTGTTGTCAAAACCCAGGGCTTTTTTGTAGCAGGAACTCCTTTGCATGTTCAGCCACACACCCCTAATGTAGCCAATCCTAATGAGTTTCGGCTTTTGGGTGTGGCCTATTATGCTAATGAGTTCCTGCTAGGCGTGGCCAACTTGGGAGCCAGCCGGAACTCCGTTCCTGTGTGTTCCTGCCCAAAAATAGCCCTGAGCAGGACTGTTCAAAAAAGCAGAATGGAAAATGAGGTTTACATGTGACAGAAAGAAGTCTGCTTGAAAGAGAAGCAACATGATGTTAAATATTACTTTATATTATTGCTTCTTCTTTTTTTAAGCCAGTATTATCATAAACTGTTTAGAGCTGTCCCTGTGGGGAAACTAAGCCTTTAGGAACAGTCTCGTGAGATGTAAAGCTTGTTCTTTCTTCCTAATGAGAAAAAGGATGGAAACCTATTAAGGCCAAAGCTACCAAACAATGCCAGATAAATCTTTGAATTCTGATTGTGTCAGGCTAGAATTCATTTTTCTTTTTTCCCAAAACAGAATATACTAAGAATGCTGCAGTAATTTTATAGCAAGGATTTTATAAACAGTTTTCAGCCCACACACAATTTATGTTAATCATCTCTGTATACAATTTTACTGCCAGTGTAATAATACATACCTTTTGTGCAACACTAGAACATCACCTTGAAAACAAGGCCTTTGTTTCTTAAAATATTCATTTGCTTGAAGCATAATCCTCCAGCCCAAAGCTGGAATCTGTCATCAGGTTAGTAGCTGAAATTAAACTGATGACACTCTTTAATTACTATACTTTGGTAGAGGGTTACCATATTTTGAAAAGCAAAAAGAGGACATATTTCCTGACTTCAAACAAGTGATCACTATGACAAATCAAATTTTAAATACCCTACCATTTAAACTGTGATAATTGCTACTAACTAGGAATAATCCTAACCTTCCAACCCGTAAAAAGGACATTTTCATCAGTTTTTTTTAAGTCCAAAAGAGGACAGACACCCCAAAAAGATGACCCTATTTTTGTGTAATGTATAGAATAATTTTTGTTTCTGAAGACAGGTTTTCTTTTATATATAATTTAAAAGTGAACAAAAGGACGCTCTAATTTCAGCAATTCTCTACTTTTTGCTGTTGGTTTTGTATATTTGAATTTTGTGCACTGTAATGTATTCTGTGCTGCCTAGAATGCATTAAGATGGTTGTGGATCATCTCATAAGGAAGCAATGTTAAGCTTCGTCTTGAACAAGGATTGAAGTTCAGGACTACTGCGTCCAATCAGGTTCAAATGTGTATAAGCGGGAAAGACTCTGATTGGTCCTTATTGTCTCAACCTGATAGGTTGTTTAACTGTATAGTAGGCGTGGCTATATTAGCCGGGAATGTTTAAATACCGAGCAGCTGCAATGGGAAGCTGTTCGGGCTATCAGAGAAGTTGTACCGTGTCAGAGAAGTTGATCGTCGAGCTGAAATAAACCTGAGTTTTGCTGAATCACTCTCTGGCTATTTTGTTAAGCACGGACTTAACAGCCACCCAATGAGAAGGGAGCACTCACTGGAGAAGACCCTGAGGCTGGGAAAGATGGAAGGTCAAAGAAGGTGGCAGAGCAGCAACAGGCACCACCTGAGCAAGTGGCAGCGATTGCAGCTATGGCCAATAGCCCGAAGTTCGAGGCCTTCGAACCAGCAACCGAGGACTGGGACGCCTACCTTTTGAGGTTCGGGTTCCACCTCGAGGCAAATGACATAACCACCGAGGAGAAGAAGCGGGCCACCTTGCTGAGCTCTTGCGGTAAGAGCGCTTCCGACATCGCCCGGTCCCTGGTCGCACCAGCGGACATTACGACAGTGCCCTTCAAAGAGCTGACAGAAAAGCTGAAGGCAAACTTCTCCCCGCAGCCGTCGGAGATCGCATGCCGGCATGCCTTTTATAAAAGGGCTCAAGCTCCGAACGAAACTGTGGCAGAGTACGTGGCGGCTCTGCGTAAAGCTGCAAGGCCTTGCAACTTTACCAACATAGAGGAGGCTCTCCGTGACCGGCTGGTATGTGGCATGCGAGATGAACGACTGCAACAGCGGTTGTTCGCGAAGAAGACCCTGACGTGGGCCGATGCCTATTCTGAGGCCGTCGCTGCCGAGGCCGCGGACAAGTCGACCCGGGAGGTGAGACAGCGTTTCGCCACAACAGAGCTGCGTGTACACCACCAGGGGGCCGACGCTGCGAGTGAGGGCGCTCCAGATGACGTCTGCGCTGTCAGCGGACAGGCGAACAAGCGGACCCCATCGAAGACT
>NW_015170351.1:14365-14488 GCF_001447785.1 Gekko japonicus | reverse complement strand
GTTTCTCCAAGGAACCAACGTCCCCGAGCAGCACAACAGGAGGCCAGCTGTCAGATGACCTCGAGCGTGTCGGCCAAGCCTTCAGTTCGTCGCGTCGGAGGGGCCGGAAAGATCCATGTGACC
>NW_015170351.1:12076-12193 GCF_001447785.1 Gekko japonicus | reverse complement strand
AGTTCCAAGGGTTCCTGTCTGACAATGGGATCAGGCAGATAACCTCCGCCCCATTTCACCCGGCATCAAACGGCCAGGCGGAAAGAATGGTCAGGACGACCAAGGAAGCACTAGCTA
>NW_015170351.1:0-11932 GCF_001447785.1 Gekko japonicus | reverse complement strand
TACGAACGTATGTAAAAGGTGAAAAGGTCTATGCTAAGAACTATGCAAGTGGTCACTCGTGGCTTCCAGCCACTATTGTTGAAATTGTTGGGTCACGAATGTATGTTGTCGAGCTTGCAGATGGACGCAAGTGGCGTCGACACATAGATCAGTTGAGGCAGCGGTGGGCAACTGGCCGTCCCAACGCGCTGCCAACTGAATCCCCAGACCCTGAGGACCTTCCCAGACCTCCACCGGAGGTGAGTGCTGACGGGCCTGAGGGCGTCAGTACTGTTCCAGAGGCAGGGCAGACCCCTACTCTCGAACCAGTAAACTTAGAGGGAAGTGTTCCTGACTCTGAGGTCCCAGAGTCCCATGGAGTGCCACTGACTGAAATGTGCCCTGAGCCTAGTCCACCTCGTAGGTCTCAGAGAAATCGCCGTGCACCTTCCTACCTGAGTGATTATGATTGTTCATAATTGTATTTGCTTAGGGGGGAGGGATTTGTAATGTATTCTGTGCTGCCTAGAATGCATTAAGATGGTTGTGAATCATCTCATAAGGAAGCAATGTTAAGCTTCGTCTTGAACAGGGATTGAAGTTCAAGACTACTGCGTCCAATCAGGTTCAAATGTGTATAAGCGGGAAAGACTCTGATTGGTCCTTATTGTCTCAACCTGATAGGTTGTTTAACTATATAGTAGGCGTGGCTATATTAGCCGGGAATGTTTAAATACTGAGCAGCTGCAATGGGAAGCTGTTCGGGCTATCAGAGAAGTTGTACCGTGTCAGAGAAGTTGATCGTCGAGCTGAAATAAACCTGAGTTTTGCTGAATCACTCTCTGGCTATTTTGTTAAGCACGGACTTAACATGCACATATTTAGTTTTTTTATATGCAGTTTATATGGCATCTATTTGCCTAGCATATGAGTTGCAGAGAGCAAGACTGTATGCAGTATTCCAAATTAGACCATAGATCTGCCCTGGGGCATTACAGCATTGCCTTTTTTATTTTCAGTCTCTTTTTCTCAATGAAGGCATGAGACAACAACAAAATGGATTCAGCTAGTTTTATTTATTTTAAATTATGTAAATTAACTAAATGGTTAATCTATGTTGCTTCTCATTTCAATAAACTGACACTTTTGAGGGTGGGCTGTGCTAGGCATCCTCCTGGTCTGCCATTTGTACAGATTCACCCGGGCTCCAAACTCAGCCAGTGCTTCCACCAGCCTTGCTTATCACCACCTGCACAGTGGTACATGAAGAAAGGTGCCAAGCTTCATCCCTCTCCCCTGATGTGCCACAAGGCTCCTACCAGGTTCAAAAGATGCTGCTCAGCACCAAGGGTGCTCCTTCACAGAAAGGCATGTGATGACCTGTTTATAGACACCCCCTTCACACCAGATATCTCATTGTGGTGGCCAATTAACTCTACCTATCCTGAGCAACCCACCCCATTCCTGCCAAACTAATTGTGGCCTAACCTGTTTTACAACCAGGCCTATTTAATGCCCACAGAGACAGCATGGAGCAGGTGAAAAAAGGGGCTTGCCCTCAGCTAATTTGGCAGAACCCCCTAAAACTCCTGCTCAGCCCTAAATATCATGACCAGCCAATGCCACACTGCCAATAGGAAGGGGGTATGGGTCAGCCACAGCAAAATGCTGTAGGTGAGAGGGTGCATCTGAGTACAGCAGCCTGCTACCTATTCTTGATTAGCTGACAGCCAATTGCATATCAAGCCACATTTGAAGTTAATTGGGGCTGAGGCAAACTGGTCCACAGCATAATCTGCTGTGAATGTCTCTTCTTCATAAACCACAGCATGTAGTTTGCCTTTTTCACTGCTGCCACACACTGAGTTTACCTTGTACAGATGGTAAGGTAACTGGGCTGTAATTTTTTCTGGATCTACATTTTCATTGAGCTATCCAGTACAACCTCAGCATCTCTTTTTCTCTCAGTTTCTGCCAGTTCTGATCCCAGAACTGATCCCAGTAAAGTTAGGGTTTTTTGTTCCAAAGTGCATCATCTTATATTTATCTACACTGAACTTCATTTGTCATATTGTTGCCCACTCATCCAATTTAGATAGATATTGCTGGAGCTCTTCACAAACCTCCTTAGTTTTCACCACCCTGAACAATTTGGGATGAATTGCAAACTTGGCCACCACACTGTTCATCCCCAGTTTCAGTTCATTTATGAACAAATTAAATATCAGCAGTCCACATGCTGCGGTGGCTCAAGTGGTTAAGACGCTGAACTGCAGGCTGTGGAAGGTCAGTAGTTCAGCAGTTCAAGACCCGGGTGCCGCAAGACGGGGTGAGCTCCCGTCTCTAGTTCCAGCTCCTGCCAACCTAGCAGTTCGAAAGCAAGAAATTGCAAGTAGATAAATAGGTACCACTTTGGTGGGAAGGTAACAGCGTTCCGTGCGCCTTGGTGTTTAGTCATGCCGGCCACATGACCACGGAAACGTCTTCGGACAGCGCTGGCTCTTCGGCTTTGAAACGGAGATGAGCACCGCAACCCTAGAGTCGGATTCGACTGGCTTTCGAGCAAGGGAACCTTTACCTTTACCACATACTGATCCTTGTGGAACCCCACTGTTCACCTCTACTCCATGTGAGAACTGCCCATTAGTTTTTATTCCACGAACCCTCTTATCTGATGACTACTAAGCTTAGGAGTCTTTGATACCTTGTAAAAGACTTCTGGGATTCCAGGGATATAAAGTCTACTGGATCGCCCTTATCCATATGCTTGTTAACTTCCTCAAAGAGCTCCAAAAGGTTTTTGAGGGAGGACTTCACTTGGTCGACTTCTCTTAATGTAAGCAAACCTCAGTTTAGCCATTTTAGCTTCTAGGGAGAGTTCAGGCTTGATTTGATCCAGAACCCATTTATTTAGCTTTTTTGGCATTCCAAGGTGTCCATAAAACTCTCTTCCAACACCACATTTCAAAGAAATCAACTTTCTTTATTGTCCAACTTTCACACCCATACATAGTAATGGGGAATACCATGGTATGAATTATCTTGATCTTGCTTGTAAGCAACACATCCTTACACTTTAGAATATTTTCTAGCTCCTTCATGGCTGCCCTTCCCAGTCTCAATCTCAATATTTTCTGCCAGTAATATGGTATCATCTGCATATCTTAAATTGAGAATGTTCCTCCCACCAATTTTCACTCCACTTTCATCTAAATCTGATCCACCTTTCCTTACGGTATGCTCTGCATATAGATTGAAGAGACAGGGTGGTATAATACATCCTTGTCTGACACCTTTGCCAATTGGAAACCATTCTGTTTCTCCATATTCTGTCCTAACAGTATTGTCCAGTGTATAGGTTGCACATCAGAACAATCAGGTGTTGTGACACACCAATTTCTTTCAAAACCAACTAAAATTTTGGGTGTAATCTTTGAAACACAAGCTGATTTTCCTCTGAAATTCTCTCATATGCTCCAATAATCAACGTAAATTTGCAACATGATCTCTGGTGTCTCTTCCTTTTCTGAATCCAGCTTGAACATCTGGCATTTTTCATTCCATATATATGTGTGTCTGCAATATTTTGAGCATTGCTCTACTTGTGTGAGAAATTAATGTAATGGTTCAATAGCTGCTGCAGTCCTTGATGTCTCCTTTTTTAAGAATTGGAATTTAGATTACGTG
The DNA here is from genome assembly GCF_001447785.1 of Gekko japonicus. Taxonomy (NCBI): domain Eukaryota; kingdom Metazoa; phylum Chordata; class Lepidosauria; order Squamata; family Gekkonidae; genus Gekko; species Gekko japonicus. Next base: position 8,266 of record NW_015170351.1, on the reverse strand, counting down.
TTTCCAGTCATGGGCCATTGTTTTATTTTCCATATGTGTTGGCATATCCTTGTTTAGATTTTGAAAGACTAAATAGTACAAAACAGGAGACAACACTGTAGACTGGTGACATCTGACTATCAAAAAGAGCTGCAATGTATAACCATTCCCACTCCTGAGTGATTTTCATGTGGTTTCCACAAAGCTAAGTCAATGTTTTGGTTGTCTTCTTTATACAAATAGCAGCTTCACCTGTTTCTTCTTTGGGGGATAACTGCAACTTCCTGTTGAATAACTTCCTGCCTTGATCCATGCTTGTTGTGGCTAATTAAAGCTGGCCACAATGGGTTTTGAGGCACCTTGAGGGAGATTATCAACAAGTTCCTCATAGAGGGACAGTTACCTGGGGTGCTCAAGGAAGCAGTAGTCCGCTCTCTCCTGAAAAAACCATCTCTGGATCTGGCTGAATTGGCTATTGGCCGGTTTCCAATTTACCCTATTTGGGCAAATTAATAGAGAGTGCGGTGGCGATTCAGCTACAGAGCTTTCAGGATGACACTTCCATCTTAGATCCCTTCCAGTCCAGTTTTCAACCTGGACACGGGACATAGATGGCACTGGTCACCCTCACAGATGACCTCCGAAGGCATCTGGATCAGGACAGGGCAACAGTGCTGTTGTTGTTGGACCTGTCAGCAGCGTTCGACATGGTCAGCCATCAGTTACTGACCCACAGCCTTGCTGACATAGGAATTCAGGGGCTTGCCTTGCAATGGCTCACTTCATTTCTCCAAGGTCGGGGACAAAGGGTGGCACTAGGGGAACAGCAGTTCAGGAGGCACCCACTGGATTGTGGAGTGCCTCAAGGGGCAGTGCTTTCCCTGATGCTATTCAACATCTATGTGTGTCCCCTTGCTCAGATTGCTCGGAGGCATGGGCTGGGGTGTCATCAGTATGCTGTTGATACCCAGCTCTATCTGATGTTGGGCGGCCAGTCTGACTCCAGACCAGAAGATCTGGACCGGGCACTACAAGCCATGGCTGGTTGGCTTAGACTGGCTGGTTGGCTTAGACTGGCTGAAATTGAATCCGACGAAGACTGAGGTCCTGTGCTTGAGTTGGGGTGGCCCGGGGGTAGAGATCCCATTCCCGACCTTCAATGGGGTGCCATTGGTGCCAACGCCGGAGGTTAGGAATTTGGAAGTGCTCTTGGATGTCTCCTTAACAATGGAGGCCCAGGTAGCAGCCACTGCCAGGTCGGCATTTTACCATCTTCAGCTGATTAAGCAGTTGGCTCCCTTCCTCAACAGCAACAACCTGGCAACAGTGATCCATGCAATGGTCACCTCAAGACTAGACTACTGTAACGCTCTCTACATGGGGCTGCCCTTATCACAAATTTGGAAGCTACAGCTAGTGCAGAATGCTGCGGCCAGGCTTTTGATGGGCCTCCCCAGGTGGGAGCACATCCAGCCTGCACTGAGGACACTGCACTGGCTGCCAATAGCATACCGTATTCGCTTCAAGGTGCTGGTTCTTACCTTTAAAGCCCTATATGGCCAGGGTCCGACATACCTGCCTTTCCCCATACATACCCCAGAGAGCACTGTGGTTGGGGTCTCAAAATCAACTGACCCTCCCGGGTCCCAAGGAGACCAGGCTTGCTATTACCAGGGCCAGGGCCTTTTCAGTGGCAGCTCCATACGGGTGGAATGAGCTCCTGGAAGAGATCAGGGCCCTGTGGGATCTTTTACCATTCTGCAGGGCCTGCAAGACAGAGCTCTTCCACCAGGCTTTCAACTAAGGAGCCACCATCATTATTACCACCACCAAGATCCCTGGCCCTTGGTTTTGACATCTAGCCTGCACAGCTGCTTGTATTGGAAGAATAACTGTTAAATTTTGTATGTACTCTCATAGCACACCATCTGAAATAATTATTCAAATATCATCAGCACTTTATGAATTATTAATTATTTATAATGGAATTGTTTTTAGATGATTTTATGTCATTTTTAATTGTTATTATGCATTAACTTGTGTAGGCCACCCTGAACCTGCTTTGTGGGGAGGGTGGGGTACAAATTAAATAAATAAAATAATGGAACCAGTGTACATTTTTCTCATACTCCCACAGGAGACTGAGACATTCTGGCCATAGGGATAGATATGAGTTCTCTGCACATCGAGGGTGTCAGGCAATCCTGTCTGGTTTGTCATGATGTACCCTCATCTGTTTATTTGTGCAAAGTTCTGCCTTCACCAAAGATCCCTACCATCAAGTTGTGCTCTTGAATATTCTCAGATCTGTTCACATGGGAACAGGCTGATGGAGCTACTGGGATATTTGATTAATATAGCAGAGTTTTGACCAGTCACAGAAGCGTGATACTGAGTGCTGTAAATAAATCTCCCAAGAAGTTTATTGCAAAAAAGGTAAACTTACATTTATTCAAGTAGATCCTGGGGTTTTAGTTATTAGTGGTTTTCTTTCCTTTCTCCTTTGATGTAGATGTTCCCTCCCTATTTTTTGTTGTAGTTTGTAGTTTATAGAAAAAGCAATAAAAATCCCCTTCGGGGGGCATATAAAAAAATTATTCAAGTAGATCCAGTTCACATTCAGGTTGCAGTCAAATGGAGAGAAGCCTAATCTAAAGATCACTTTCTCTATCCCAACCGGCCAGCTTTTTTGGCATCATGTGTGTGGGAGTATGAGGGCATTGCATCTACAGGAAAAACCTGCAGAGTCTCCATGGAAGGCCATGTGAATAGTGTGAGAAGACAATGTGAGAGAGAAGAAAGGGTCAGAAGGAAGCTCCCAGGTTAAGACACAGTGTGAGAAGACAATGTGTGAGAGAAGAAGGGGTCAGAAGGAAGCTCCCAGGTTAAGACAAAGAGAAGCATCCCATCAAGGAGATAACAACTATACACACTTAAGAGTGATGTAGTGCCCCCTCAGTGCCCAGGCATGCGGAGTTGCTCACTCCAACAGTAGCTCCATCTTGATACGGACTTGTTTTCCCCTAATAGGACTTGTATGCTGGTGGAATTAATCAGAATCCTGCCCTCTGGTATGGCTAAAGGGCTAAAGTGACATGTATCCAACTGTGTTTGTACTGTATACCGTTACATCAGCAGGAGAGGCAGAATCAACCAATGAAGGACCATAGGGTCAACCAATCAACCAATGAAGGACCATACTAAGTGATCAGTCTTCAAATACGCCACAAGCACTCACATGTTTTACTGTCATAGTTGTGATGGGGTAGCACTTTCTCTTAATTAAAATTGTTTCAGAATAATGCCATTAAACCATATAGTATGCCAGGATACCTTGGAGTTATATCATAAGGGATTTATTAGCAAACCTACTCTCGTCCAGCCAGCATTTCTTAAGTATCAGATTGCACTGAAAGTCTTCTGCTTTTACTGCTTCATATCATCAATACACAAATAACTAATGCATATCACCTCAATGCATAATCAAATCATATTAGAGATTCTTTATGTTTACATATGTATGCATTCCACATACCAGATTTCAGCCTCAAACCAACATAGAACTTATAATAATATAATCTATAATAGTATATGTAAAATGTACATTTATCTTGAAATAATAAACATCTGTTTTATTGCTTGCACAATCTTACTGAAAAAATATACCACATTACAGCAATAAATCAAGTCATAATAAAACCACAGTTATAAATATCCAATAACTAGCTGCATGTTAAATTATACATAACAAAGAAATAAATAATATTTTAGGAATACAAGAGTTACATGAAAACAACTCCCCAAATCAGTCTGTTGATTATAATCTTATAACATACATATTTTTCATATGATTCTCACATCTTAATTTTTTATACTAGACTAAGACTAAACCCCAGACCATTGAAAAATATCTTTAATGTTCTCAAATGGCTATTTCCCCCACAACCTTTAAAAATGATATAATGTGGTTCTTGGCCACATCTTAACACACAGCAAAAATCTTGATTTTCTTTTTTTTTTAAATCTTTTTTCTGATATCATTTAAGCTGCACAAGCAAGACATCTGAGGTATTTGCTACATTAAAACCAGATTTTAGCTACAGCTAATGCTGAAGTTGCAATTTTTTACTATGTCAAAATAAGTTATTTATAGGATCTCTAACTATATTTTCCCTGACTTTGACAATACTTGGAGATTCTGAGGAAATGGAGTTGGCTGCAGATGACTCAAGTGCTATAAAGAGATTGCAGAATATAACATTTGCTAAGGGCTCCAAACTGGGAATCAAAGGTGAGGTTAATGAAGAATGAACCTTTGGAAGAAAATGTTTTGGAACTGACATTCATGGTACTTGTTAGAAAGGGTTACTAGACATTAGTTTATTTTCTATGAAATGTACACATGATACTACATCTCAGCACGAACAGTTCAGGAAGGTACCTGATCTCCCACCTGCAACATGAAATCGGCTCAATTGATAGAGGCAACCTACATGTACCTGTACTGAGTTTCTGCCTGGAGGGGAGGGCAATGGGGGCAACAAGATCATTCAGCCATCACCACATGTGTTGTGCATGGATAAGACAGAGACACTGTTGATGCATAAAATCATCTGGAATACTGATAGAAGAAACTGTCAAGTTGCATATCTCTTTATGGGGACAAATCTCCCCCCATTTGAAATCTCTGGAAGAACTTCCTTGCATTTCCTTAACAAAAGATTAATATAGTTGTTTCCACATCAGCAAAATTACAACAAATATAAATCTTAATTTTATAATATTGCTAATAATTTTGTGGGGGGGGAGTTGTCAAGGTAGAAGAATACTGCTAGGTTTATTTAGTAATCATCAGTAAAAGTCTATGTCAGAAAACAGAAATGCATGACACAGAGCACATGAAACAATACAATGCTAAAAGCAGCCAGTTGGGACTAGCAACCAGAGCCAGATTGCATCAAAAAACAGGAATGCTAATAATTGATTATTGCTTATCCCATTTGACTTTCAATTATTTAATGTGTCTCTTTGTTAACAATTCAGGTTTACATGTTCCTGTTTTTAATGAGAAAGAGGATTGCTGTGCTGATTTGGAGTTCCCTGAGCTACAGTTTGAATAATACAAACCAATATAGTTTTGCTAAAGACGGCTAAAAAATTATTTATTTATTTATGTATCATTCCGTTTATAGGCCGCCCTCCCCGCCAAGTGGGCTCAGGGTGGCTAACAACAAGGCATGCATGCCGATATATAAAACAAGATAAAAATTGCAGGTGAAAAGCATTGTCAAGTCACAGTCAAGTTATGGCAGCTCCAGAGCATTTTCAAGGTGATAGACAAACGGGTGTTTTGCCTCTATGTAGCAACCCTAGACTTCCGTTATGGTTTCCCATCCAAGTACCAACCATGGCTGGCCCTGCTCAGCTTCCTGAGATCTGATAAGATCAGGCTAGTCTTGGATATCCAAGTCACAGCTAAAAAGTGTGCCAGTGTTTTGCAACTGACTCATCCATGGGGTATTCAAGGGAAGAGATGAGTAAAGGTGGCTTACCAATAGGGATGTGCAAAGGGGGGGAAATATTTTTCAGATTCAGGGTTTTTGGACCCTTAAAAATTTGGTATTACCTTGAAAACCTGAATTCCAATATTAGCATTATATTGGAATTCGGGTAGAATTTGGGAATCCAGAATTTTTCAGGTCCATTATACCCTGTGGGGCCATTATAGTCAATGGCAAATCTCCTAACAGATATTTAGTGGGCTAGGAGGGGTCGTGTGCCAGTCTGCTTTAACTGAAGAGCACTCAGCTGATGCTGATAACAGCCCCATCAGCACCTCTGAGACTCAGCCAGCTGATGCTTCTAATGACCCTGAGACAGCAGAGGCAGGTCCTAGTGCCCCAGTTGATGAAGACAGCAAGCAATCCAGCCCCATGAGCACTGGGAACACGGAAGAGACAACCCAAGATCATGGGGAAACTTCATAGGCTGCCGCACCTCCTCTGTCCCCAAAGCCAGGGGAATGCAGGAGGAGGTGGGTGTGCTTGGAGCTCCTCAAGAGGAGGCAAAGCACACACCTTGCTTCCCAGTGACTGCCAGATCAAGTGGAACACCTGGAGTTAATGGACAGCGCTCTCACAAGCAACGAGACCCAGCTGTGAGGGTGGGGTTTCAGAGGAAGAAGGCATGGGAGCAACTTGTCATCTCCCTGGAGACGTGCGACCACACCACCCAGACCTGTTTCTGGCTGCTATTTCTGAACCATTGACCCTGGACCTGCTTGACAATGCCTCTTGGACCTGCCTGAAATCTGTTTTGTGGACTCTCAGCTGGCTTCCCTTGTGTATGACTCTTGGACTGAACTCTTGACTTACGCTTCTGGTTAGTGATTCTGTCTCATCCCCTTGGTCTTGGTTGAGTCTGCTGTGACCCAGGACAGGGGGAGGGAATTTGAGGTAGAGATACCATATTTGCAGTGTAGCTGCTAGAGCCTCTCCTCAAGAACCCCAAGTTTCAAAAAGATTTGACCAGGGAGTCCAATTCTATGGGCACTCAAAGAGGGTGCCCCATGCTCCATTTTTTCCAATGATGGGGAAGGGAAGCAAGGCAGGCATACAACAAGCGCAGTAGACTCTCCCAGAGAATCTCTGCAATAGTAAGTGAAGTGTGAGGAGGGGACATGTTTGCAAAGCCAGCAGCAGAACCGGTGCAATGTTCCCAGCAGAAACAGTGCCACTCTGGCAGTGCCAAAACCCAAAAGGAAATGTTTTGGCACTTTCAGAGTGGCACTGGTTCTGCTTGGAACATTGCACTGGTTCTTCTGATGGCCTTGCAAACATGGCCCCTCCCCACATTTCACTTTTTCCTGCAGAGACTCTCTAGGACAATCTGCTGGGCTTGTTCTATGCCTGCCTTGCTTTTTCTCCACCATTGGAAACAATGGAGGATGGGGACACCTTCTTTGGGTGCCCAAAGAATTGGACCCCCTGGTCCAATCTTTTTTAAACTAGGGGGTTCTTTTGGGCAGCGGCTCCAGCAGCTACACAGGAAATGTGGTGCTTCTACCTCAAACCCTCTTCACCCCAGCCCACTGAATATACCCTAGGAGATTTGCCATTGACCATAATGGCCCCATAGGGTATAATGTAGCTGAAAATTTTGGGATTCTTGAATTAATTTAGGTTCTCTTATTCGTTAGCTGAATCAAATCAGAGAATATGAGTTGGCTTAACTAATGCCTGAAACATGCCGAAAAGGGATGATTTAGGTATTAATTAGCCTTGGAAATGCCGATTGCAGATCCCCACTTGCCATAGCCTGCCTCTGCACAGCAACCCTTTCTTTCCTTGGTAGTCTCTCATCCAGGTACTAACTGTGGCTATCTCTGCTTAGCTTTCCATCTCTGATGGGCTCAAGTTAGGCTTGGCTATTCTAGTCCCTTACATTCTTTAATTACATATAAAAAACAATTTTTGAAAAAAGATAATCTGCATGTTTAAGAATCCCTGTTTCTTCCTTATTGTTTACTGGAATGCTGCTCTTTAGAATCACAAGATCTTTCCATGATGTCAGGTTAACGTGATCAGACTGTAGTTTTACCTCATAGCATCTATATTCTGATCAGAGTGTAGTTTTACCTCATAGCATCTATATTCAGCCCACTAATCTATTTCTGTATTGACTTCTTTTACAAACCATGCAGGCTTGTTTTACACACGTAGACTTATCGTTTCCTTTCAAAATCTATTCCAATTATCCTCAACATTCAAATGTTGCTTTTCCTTACAGTTTGATAATAATTAACCTTGACTTTGAGTTCCAGTTGAGCTTAGAAGTACAAATGCAGTATAGCAGCTCTCTGCACAGGTATTACTGCAATCTTATATACAGAGCTACTGTAGTAGAAGGAACCTTTTATCAAGTGCATCAGTTAAGTGAGGAAAAGTCTTGACCTCCACCATGTTTTGATTACAGTTCACTGTCTCCCAGTACTTGGATATAGCAAAATAGCTAACTGAATGGAGGACTTCCCACAATACTTCTGTGGAATGTTGTAACATAAGGCTAATCAATGATTGGCTGCTTGGTAACTCTTTCAAAATTAGCAGAAGTCCAGTCAATCTAGTGGATGGGCTAGCCAACCTTGACAGCAGTCAGGTAAACTTTGATTATAGAAAGTGCATTCATAAGGATGAAAAGAGATTTGACTTTATATTCAGCCATGCAATGTAGTTTGGAGGACAGCAAGAACCCCATGATGTAGATAAATTCAAGTGGGTAGCTGTGT
>NW_015170350.1:244919-251938 GCF_001447785.1 Gekko japonicus | reverse complement strand
GGGCAACTAGAATGATAAAAGAGTCAGAATAGTTTCTCTATGAAGAAAGGTTAAAGCGCTTGGGATAGAGCAGGTAGAGAAAGAAGTACTTTTCTCCCTTTCTCACAGTACAAGAACTCATGGGCAGTCAATGAAATTGCTGAGCAGTCAAGTTAGAATGGATAAAAGGAAGTAACACATGGAATTCACTGCCACAGGAGGCGGTGGCGGCTATGAGCATGGGCAGCTTCAAGAGGGAATTGGATAAACATATGGAGCAAAGGTCTATCAGTGGCTATTAGCCACAAGGTGTAGATAGGAACTCTAGGTCTGGGGCAAGCGATGCTCTGTATTCTTGGTGCTTGAGGGAAGGCTTCTAGTGTCCTGGCCCCACTGCTGGACCTCCTGATGGCACCTGGTATTTTTGGCCACTGTGTGACAGAGTGTTGGACTGGAGGGGCCTTTGGCCTGATCCAGCATTGGCTTCTCTTATGTTCTTATGAAAGCTTATGCTGGAATAAATTTTGTTAGTCTTTAAGGTGCTGTTGAACTCCTGTTTCATTCTGCCATAATAGACTACTACAACTACAACCCCCAAACAATGTTTGGACAGCTCTAAGTTCAAACCAGATAGGATGCTGGACTATTCCTGAACTAATCTCCAGTGCAGTTTTTCTTGGTAACAGAAACCATAGGGAACCCCAAAGTCATAGTATGGAAATAGTGATGCCAGTCCCCAGGTGGGGGGCTCCCCCCAGATGCCAGCCAGCTGTCTGGCAGCGGGAAGCCCTGCTCCCAACAGTCATCCACAGTCCCAGTGGGCATCGTGCGCACCTGCCCCACAAGCTGCAGATTTGCAGCTTGTAGGGCAAACGTGCTGGGTGCCTGCTCTTTCCAAGTGGGAGGCACTGGTTCCTGCCCCACAAGCCATGAATTCGTGGCTTTCAGGGCAGGTGCGGGAGGCACCTGCTTTCCTCCCAACCATTTAAAGGGAAAAGCGGGGGCGCATGCAGCACTGACGCCACTCTGAATGACATTATCGTATTGGGGATGGCCCTACCTTTTCCTGGAATGCCCCTCAAATCCCCACCAGGGAGAAGATGGGACCTGGCCACCCAGTGTGGAAATAGTAGTGTTTAACTCTATCCCCCTGTGCCATTTTCATGGCCCTGAATGCTCTCCCTCTTGGATCCAATTGGATTCCAGAATACTCTGTGGGATTTGTTTGGCTGTGCCAGCAGCTCACAGAAGCCTGGAATCTGGGCCTTCAAGAGGCCATTGACCTATTTGCCCCCTGGTGCCCTCTTCACTCTCGTACTACCTTGACTTACTGGTATAGGGATGAACTAAAATGGTAAAACCGGGGGCTTAGATGGATAGAGCAGTGCTTGTGACAAACTCATAACAAACCAATAAGAACACTTTATAGAGCCTACTTGAAGGCCTATGAAGTGGCAGTGAAGGCAGCAAAGTGCTCATACTTCTCTGCCTCCATTGCATCTGCTGCAGCACATCCAGCTCAATTATTTAGAGTTATCTGGCAACTGATCATCCCTTCAGTGGCTCCAAAAGTATATAAAAATGTGGCTATTGGCAATGACACATTTGCAACATTCTTTTTGGATAAAGTCTCAATTTTCCACCTAGACTTGGCTGCCAGATTTGGAGTCACTGGGAATCTCAGGGCCTTGTCTGTGCAATCGGGTCCATTTTTGGACTCCTTCAACCCACTCTCCTGGGCAGATGTTGACAGGGTCCTATTGGCTGTTCAGCCTACTACCTGCTCCTTGGATCCCTGCCCTTCCTGGTTGAGACATCTGCCTTAGATCCCTTCCAGTCCAGCTTCCAGCCAGGGTTTGGAACCAAGAGGGTTCTGGTCACTCTGACTGATGATCTCCAGTTACACCTTGATGCAGGCGGGACAGTGCCACTGATCCTGTTGGATCTGTCAACTGCCTTTGACACAGTAGACCATTTGGTCCTGGTCAACCACCTAGCCTTCCTGGGGGGGAGGGGTATGGCCTTGAGCTGGTTCTCCTCATTCCTCTAGTGTCAGCCCTAGAGTGTAATTGTGGGTAGAGAGAGGTCGTCACTGCAGGCCCTAACTTGTGGCGTTCTGGAGGGGTTAATTCTCTCCCAATGCTATTTAACATCTATATGTGCCCTCTGGCGGAGATGGTCAGGAAGTTTGGAGTGGGGTGCCATCAATATGCAGATGACACCCAGCTCTTATTCAAGGAGCGACTGGTGGCTGGAATTCTGGTCTTGGCCTCCTGCCTGGATGCAGTGATGGAATGGCTAGGTAAGAGTTGGTTGAAGCTAAATCCATCTAAAACAGAGATCATGTGACTGGGGAAGCCTGGACTACTGGGGTGGCCACTTCTACTGACCCTTGATGGGGTCCAACTTTCTATGGTTGACTCTTGTCAGGAGTCTAGGGCCTTGATGGTTGGTTCTTCATGGACAATCATGTGTCCTCTGTGACAAATACTGCATTTTACCAACTGGCCCCCTATCTGTCTCAGGCAGACCTTGCCATGGTAATTCACTGTGAGACTAGACTCTTTGAAGGTGCTTCAAAAACTGCAAGTGGTCCAGAACACAGCTGCCAGATTACTGACAGGAATGTCCTGGTCAGCACATATAACACCAATCCTACGGCAGCTGCAATGGCTCCCAATTGGTTTGCAGTGCCAATTCAAAGTGTTGGTATTTAAATATCGAAATGGCCTGGGACCCTCATACTTTTGGGATCACCTCTCCCGGCATGATCATCCTCGTCTTCTCTGATCTTCATCTCAGAATTTATTGAAGATACCTGGTCCACAAACTGTCTGCCTTGTGTCAACAAGGGTGAGGGCCTCCTCTGTAGTGGCCCCAGTCTTGTGGAACCAACTGCCTGAAAAGGTGCATACCTTGAGGGATGTCCCTAGGTTCTGCAGAGCATGCAAGGCTGCTCTTTTTCAGGTGGCCTTTGGGTGATTGTGATCCACCAGACAGCTGGTAAATTATGTCCCAGCTGTATCTTCACCATCCATGCAACATACCCTACTTGATAGTGGATAGATTTTAACTGGGATAGAGTTTAAAGTATCTTTTGTACTGTTTTATCAGATGTATTTTATATATTGTCAGCCACCTCGAGTCCCATTCAGGGGACAGGGAACAAGGTATCAATCTGATAAATAAATAAATAAATAAATATTTGCTCCATTGGGTGATGGGGGCAGTTTGGGGATGGGGGCAGGTTTTGTTGGTCAGAATTAAACACCCCTTTCCCTGCACCATGCCCCTAGTCTGAACTCCTCTCTCTCTAGCTTCTACTTACTTAGAAAAAATGTACAAGAGGTTTATTCACAGAGTTTCTAGCATCACATGGTCTGACCATTCCTTTTAGTGTAAACCCAGGATTACTGAAGGAAACAAAAATTATGCCACATTAAAAGGAACAACTCACCATAATTCATGCCATACTGACATCTAGATTAGGCTGCTGTAATGCCCTCTAAGGGGAATATTTTGGGAAAGTATTTGGAAACTATAGTTAGTTCAAATTAAAATGCAGTTGCCATAATTGAACTGGGCCATGTGGATCATACAATACCAGTGTGGCAACTTTTTAAATTTCCATTTGATTTCTGGACAGTGTTATTCTCATCTATCTTGGAGTTCTCCTGAACATAAAACTGATCTCCACATTACAGAGATCCATTCTCCTAGAGGAAATGGCAGCTTTGGAGGGTGGACTCTATGGTGTCCCACTAGGGTTGCCAGCTCCAGGATGGGAAATGCTTGGAGATTTGGGGATGGTGCCTGGGGAGGGCAGAGTTTGGGAGGGGAGGAACCTCAGTGCCATATAATGCCACAGAGTCCACTCTCCAAAGCAGCCATTTTCTCTGGGGGAACTGATTTTTGTAGTCTGGAGATCAGTTGCCAATCTGCGAGTTCTCCAGGCCCCACCTGGAGGCTGACAACCCTATGTCCCACAGAAGAAATGGAACTTCTAGATACGGAGGGGAGATGTTCTAGAATTTTCACTTCTCCTATGGAATGCTTTAGAGATTCTATGGAATACTAGAGACTAGGAGCAACTGTCAACCTGTAAGGGTCCTAAAGGGCCAGGAGGTGACTGAAATGGGGTTCAAACATCTTCCTATGAATTAGGGCTGCCATCTTCCTATGGACCTTCGGAGCAGATGCTTTTCTTTAACACTGAGAAAAACCTGAAGAGGATTTTGAGAGTTTCTTTGGGCTGAGCAGAACATAATTGGATAGCAGCCAGTTATTATCAGCACAGATATTAAAGAGGAAAGGATTAGTATGATATACAAAATTCATACATGCAGAAACCTATGAGTGCTATCAGATGGGAGGAGAAGGTGGAGATGACATGAGTCAGGACATTTAGATTTCAAATGTGAATTTGAGAAAAGTGACCTCAGATGAAGGAGATTTGACCTGGGCATGGCATCACAGGATGTGTCACGGTTGCCAACTACCCGGTGGGACCTGGAGATCTCCCAGAATAATTTTTTTCTTCAGACTACAGAGATCAATTTCCCTGGATAAACTGGCTGTTTTGGAGGGTGGACTCTATGGCATTGTGCCCCACTGAGGTCCCTTCCCTCCCCGTACAAAACATGGCAACCACAGGGAAGGTTCAATCCAAAACCCACAGGAATTTCCCAAGCTAGAGTTGGCAACCCTCTTTCTGGGCCTAAAATAAACTCCTTGTCCAGAGTACATCAAGGACCACCTTCTGCCTGTGAGCCTAACAGCAGTTAAAATCTCCCTTGGAAGCTCTTTGGTGTATTTCTTTGGCAGCTGAGATATTGTAGGATGTGTATGGCTTCAACTAGAGATAGACCAGTTGAAAAACACATGGCAACCACAAAGAAGTTGCTAATTTTCTGTCTAATTTAAGTTGACATCATACCATTTTTTTAAAAAAAGTCATTGGGAAAACAACTGTTTCTTCATGAAGATTCTGCAGCTTTGAAAGAGCAGTAATTTTTCATTCTTACAAAGTACGTATTTGTTTGCAAAAAAATAGGATATAGCATATTGTTGAGCAGCAGGCCCCTCTCCCAACTTACCCTAGCCTGAGGTGACCAAGCCCCGTCCAGCCACATGCCTCACTCATCCTGCCTTGATGGGTGGGTGTCCGGAGGGAGGGTGAGGAAGACAAAGCAAGATGCGGTGAGGGAGAGCCTCTGAGGGGTGTCGACAGATAACCTCATTGACAACCTCATTGGATGTCAATAACCTCATCAGAGTGAACAGCCAGGAAGGTCCCACAGGTGCCATCTACAACGACGCCTGGGTGGGAAGTGGCTGCAGCAGTGATGGGAAGAACGCTGATGGAGGACTTGGAGGATCACAAGGAGGCCTTGGGAGGCAGCATGAAGCAGGTGACCAGGCCAAGCTAGGAGAGGGAGGGGGAGAAGTGGATGCCCCCCTGGGTGAACTGGGGGTGGAGAGGGCAGGTGGAGGAAGGAAATCAACTGTGTAGAAACAGGGAAGTCGGGTCGGCATCAACCCTTATGCCTTCAGGAAGGGGCAGGGAAATGGAAACATTCTGTATGAGAGACACTCCTGCAGGTGGCTAGGGAGGATACGCAGGTTAGGCTCAGGTGGAGGTTCAGAGAGAGTGTGACAAGGAGCCAAGCTAAGGGAAGGAAAGGGAGACAGGGTGGCTTAACTCCCTCCCTTCCCACATCTGAGGCCACAGGAGAATCCGAGGTGCTGGCAGGAAGGTGAAGGAAGGTGAGCCGTGAGAGTCACAGGGACCCAGGGGGCATGGGGGTTCTTACATTTGTAATCATATTTTTAAAAAACTTTCAAACACATTTTCATGCAAAAAAAACATTCCCTTCTTTCCCGCTGCCACAAAATGCTCCCTTTTGCTGCCAATAAATTATTTGTGATTAAAAACTGATGTAAAAAACAAAAATGCTCCCATTAATCAGTTTCTCATGCCAAAGCTCAGCAGTGAGCTGATCATATGCAATGCAATCAAGCGGTGTTAACCAGATCCTAGCGAGAACACTAGCTCAGTACAGTTCATTTTCCATTAATAAACATTATTTACCCATTATATGTCTATTGAGGGGAAACTCACTTTTCTCCTTGTCTACAAAAGCTTGTTAAAAATGTAGCAATGGGGCACACCACAATGAACAAGCAGCTGATCCAAAGAGGAACTAGTCTTATATGCCAGGCCCTTAAGTGGAAAGCCGGTTGGCCTCATTTCTAAAATGCATTTACAGCATATCTTCCGATATTGTGGTACTCTAGGGAATACAGGACCAAGCTGTATATGAGGCTTTCTGTAGACATACCTGTTCTCAGATCTGAATGCCATTCTTGTACTGTTTTTATTATTTATTTCGTATATTATGATCTAACTTTTCTGCATTTAAATTTATTAATTTATATACTTCTTTTTTCCTAGGTGGGATTCAAAGCAGCTTAGAACATTGTTCTCCCCTACTCTGTTTTCTCACAACAATCTTGTGAGATAGGCCAGGCTGAGAGTTTTGATGGGCCCAAGGTCACCCAGTGAGCTTCCATGGTAGAAGTGAGGATTCAAACCCAGGTCACCAAGGAACACTCTATCCACTATGCAACGCTGCACCATGCCAAAAGAAGAAGAAGAAAACAGAAATAGATGAGACATTCTGTGTTGGTATCCAACGAGCCATCTGACAAAGGTAGGGCTGCCAAGTCCCCCCGGGGGGCAGAGAACCCCCCACCCCAGAGGCCCGTTCCCCAACGCCGGGGAATCGGGCCCCGGGGGGAACCCCGCCCCAACGTGCACGTCACAGGGAAGTGACGTCATGATGCCGGGCATGCTGGGGGCGGGGCCACGGCCATACAAGGGAAAACTCTATGGTTTTCCCTTGTATGGTCGTGGCCCCACCCCCAGTGTGCCCGGCATCATGACGTCACTTCCCTGTGACGCGCGCACACGTGCCCCGGAATCCGAACAGGAGTCCTCCACCGGCAAGGTAGGTGCCACTTGGGAACCCTAGACACAG
>NW_015170350.1:225003-244750 GCF_001447785.1 Gekko japonicus | reverse complement strand
GGTTTTCCCTTGTATGGTCGTGGCCCCACCCCCAGTGTGCCCGGCATCATGACGTCACTTCCCTGTGACGCGCGCACACGTGCCCCGGAATCCGAACAGGAGTCCTCCACCGGCAAGGTAGGTGCCACTTGGCAACCCTAGACAAAGGCCATGAGCTGTGATCTATTTGCTGTGAGCGAAGGGCCAAGAACCCTGTGGTCTGCACCCCTGGTCATGCCCAGGCTATAAATACCTGCATCATGGAAGAAACACACTTAGCCTAGGTATTTCAAGCTCGCAGCCTCTTCCCTCAATCCTGTCCTTCTGGTATTGTTTTTCTGAACAGGTGTTGGAAAATTTTACTAAGGAAAGGAACATTTAATCAGAGTTCTGAATTCTACATAGCATAGCCCGCTCATGGGGAGGGCAGGGTATAAATTGAATTAATAAAATAAAAATAAAATAAAATAGCAGGGCTAGTTTAGATGTTTCTTACAGATACCTTACCTGGATCTGGCCAAGCTGTAGCATTGTCAGGGCTCAACCTGAGCCAGGATTCACCATGGTTATGGCTGAATATTTTGAAAGTAAGGTCTGGGCCTAGGGTTGCCAGACCCCCTGGTGGAGGTGGGTTCCCCCACCTTCAAGCCCCACCCAGGAAAAGAGTGAGGCCAAGTGACATGTGTACATCGATTCCAACATGACCTGGACGTGACAACATCACATTGGCACCATCGGGGCCATGCTCTGGTATTTTGGCAAAAACTCTATGGTAGAAGCCAAATTTACCATAATTTTTTTTCCCAAATACCAGAGTGTTGCCCTGATGTCGTCGTGTGATGATGTCACTTCCAGTAGACACATTGCTACATCAGCTGGGCCTCCCTCCCATTACTGGTAAGTCCCTTCATCCTCCGCCAGTTGCCAGGACAGACCTGGCAACCTAGCTGGAAAAAGTGAAATCCAGCTTTTCTGAATAAAGCAAATTGTTTAGACCCCTTCCAGTCTGGGTTTAGGCCTACTTATAGGACTGAAACAGCTTTGGTCACACTGGTGGATAATTTGCATCAGGAGATGGACAGAGGGACTTTGTTGATTATCCTGAACCTCTCAGTAGCTTTTGACAGAATCAATTATGGTATCCTTCTAGACCCCCTATCTCAGCTGGGATTGGGAGGCAGTGTTCTGCAGTGGTTCCAATCCTAACCTGAGGGTAGGTTTCAGAAGGTGGTGGTGGGGTACTGCTGCTCAGCCTCTTGTCCTATGGGATCTCGCAAGGTTCCATCTTGTCCCCTATGCTCTTTAACATCTACATGAAACCACTGGGTGAGGTCATCCAGAGATTTGGGCTGGACTGTCACTAATATGTAGATGACACTCAGTTCTATCTCTTGCTTCCAGTTTATCCCAGGGATAGGGTTGCCAAGTCCATTTTAGCCCCCAGCGGGGGACTTTGGGGGGCATTCCCAGAGGGGGTGGGGCATCCCTGACATGATGACATCATGTTGGGGATGTCTGCCCACCCACCCGATGGGTGCACGGGGAAACACCAGCTCCCTGCACTTAAAGGGAGCCCCTTTAAGTGCAGGGAGAAGGGAGAGGGGTGGCTGCGGGTGTTGGGGCTTGGGGGCGGGGATTTCCCCATCGGCTAGCTGGCCAGCGGTGGGTAGAACCCCCCAAAAAACAGGGGACCCCTGCCAAACCGGGGGGGGGGTGTTGGGAACCCTACCCATGGAGTAGGGTTGCCAAATGTATTTGACTCACCGGCGGGGGAGGCTCCTTCCCGTCCGGGAGTCGTCCTTGTGTGCGTGCGCGCGCGCGCCACCGGAGCGTCACCGGAAGTGACATCACACGCTGGGCGGGGCCACACCATTTGAGGGGAAAATTCTTTGTTTTCCCCTCAAATGGCGTGGCCCCGCCCCCAGCGTGCGACGTCACTTCCGGGTGACGCGCACGCGGTGGTGGGGTTTCCCCCGGGCCCCGATTCCGGTGCGCCAGAAATCGGGGCGCCGAAGCGGGGGAATCCCCGCCCCCCGGCTGCATTTGGCAGCCCTACCATGGAGGCTGTAGAAACTCTGAACCAGGGCCTAGAGGCAGTTTTGGAGTGGTGCAGGATTATAAACTGGAGCTTAATCCCAAAAAGATGCAAGTGCTACTGGTGATCAGAAGGTTTGAACCAGGATTTAAGGTCTCATCCGTTCTGGATGGGTTGAACCCCCTTTGAAGGAACAGATTACCAGCCTACTCCTGGAAAAGCAGGTGGCAGCTGTGACCAAGAGTACCATCTACCAGTTTCAACTGGTTAGCCAGCTGTAGTATATGCCTGGTTACATCTGGATTACATTACTGCCATGTGCTCTACAGTGTTCAGAAACTTCAACTGGAATCCAGTGTACATGGGCCAAGACTGGAGTGGGTTGTAGGGACCATATCCCTCCAGTCTTGACCCATCCACGCTGGTTTCCAGTTTGTTTCTGGGCACAATTCAAGGTACTGGTCTTGACCTTCAAAGCCCGATATGGTTTGGGACCAACATACCTGAAGGACTGCTTAACCCCTTATGAGTCCACACAACCATTATTGTTATCATCTATGAAGGCCCTGCTTCAGGTGCCCTGCCTTCTTCTGAAATTAGTCAGGTGGCAAACTGGGAAGAGGGGTTATTGCACCAAAACTCTGGAACTCTCTCCCCCGGGAACTTCATCTGCCCCATTCTGTTGCCATCTTCCATCAGCAAGTGAAGACTTTTTTGTTTCTTTTGGCAATCTCTCAATGATCCCTCCTTCCTAAACAATGTTTTTTTAATGTTTTGCATGTATTTTAACTAGTTTGTATTTTAACTGTTCTTTAAACTTAAAAAAAATCGTTTTAATTATGTACATTTAGGAGGGGGGTTGATTTTAATGGTTTTATAATGTAATTGTATCTTGCACATTTTAAATCATTAGCTGCCTTGGCAGAAAGGTGAGATGTCAGTTGTGTAAATAAATGAAAATAAATACATAAGCATAAAAGTCCAGTTACCTCCAAGTATGTGCAGAGTTCTCTCTCCCTTACCAGGGGTTTCCCACCCCACATACCTCAGAGATGGAGGAACAAAAATTTCAGCTAAGTGTTTATGACTTCCAGAGAGACATGCAGTGCCATCCTCAGCATAGTTATACCCTTCTAAGCTTACCGAGTTGACAGTGAAGTTCATGTAACTTTCCCAACCACAGTCCATCATACAGAATGTGACAGTGAGGTCATGAAAGGAAAAAGGGAGGTTGTGACAGGAAGGAACTTCAAAAAAGGAGGTTATGAACAGTAAAAACTAGCTCTTTTAAGGTCATGGAATGCCCTTCAGAGGACAGAAAATGACTGGCATGTTCAGAAGCAGGCAAGTCCTCTCTGCCCAGAAGTATTAATTAGAGTATCTGTTGAATGTGTGTCTATTAGAACATATCATCATTTGGGGTAAGACCAATGAACTTGCAGGTGGTATTCAGGTTTTTATTAACTGTGCTTTTGCAATTCTTTATGTTTGAGTCTAGTATTGTTAGGGGGCCTTCTTTAAACCCTTTATAGAACAAACCTCCTCCCCGGAACTGGTCTGATTATTTTTTTTTAATGTGGGAACTCTTGGGACTCTTGCCTAGGTATAATCTTCCACTACTGAGGGTGAAAGTGCACCTCCAAGCTGACTGAAGAACTGAAAGAGGTATTTCATCTACTTAGATGTTTACCAACTGTGAAATATGAGAATTTAGTAAAGCATGTGAAGTATTTGGACAACATAATAGTTCCCACAGTGGCTACAACACAGAATATAACAGAGTGCACAATGAAAGCATCAGAATACAGGGAAAGGTTTCTTTTTCAAACTGAATGCAGACACAGCAGTCATTAATTTACTAGCACTCATAACAGAAAGTTGATAGTTGAAAAATAAAGCTTTCCCTCTCAGGTTATACCCTTGTTTTAAGCATTTGGATCAGGTTATCTACTTAGCAATGCCAGCACAACAATATATACCTGCTAAGAGACTGATTTCCAGAAAATGAAGACCAATACACCACACATTTGAAATAGCATTTTCAAACATTTGCTTTGATAAGGGAAGAGGAACATCTTGATTAAATGCTTTCATCATTTATGGAAAGGAGTTGTTAACAGTGGTCAATATAATTTCAGGTTTTTAAAAATCAGAAATGGGTGTAGGCAAGGATGAGCTGCCCACCATCTTCCTCAATGCACACTGAAGAATTTCTGATAGATGTCAAGTCCCCTATAATCACTATAGTTGAAAGTAATACCTCTTCCATTGGAAAACCTAGCTCATCTCTTCTGGTGAAGAAGAAGATGAAGAGCAACAGCAACAACAAATACAACAACAAAAATCTATGAGAACACATTCAAAAAACCCTTTGTGTCTTTAGAAAGCTATTCAGTGACCAGCTGGTTATGTTTTCATTGCCATGTTCATGAGACACACTGTATGCACACTATTACAAGCTGGAAGAAGAAGTGAGTGCTCAGTGAGTCACAGCCCACCAGACAAGTCTGCATTTCCACCTCACATCCATCATTCCAAAACACAGTTCTACATACTGTTCTATTGATAGTGATCAACATCATGCATTAGAGACAGGGGAAGAGACTCACATGAAAGAGCCCAAATCTATTAAGAGATGTAGCAGCTTTGCATGTACTGGAATTTACCACCAAAAAGGCACAGGTCTCCAATCATGTTAAGAATCACTGTGGTAAAAACGAAAAGGAACTCCAAATAGGTTCACTGATGAATGAAAACACCTGGAAAAACGTACTGGAAAAACACACACAAACCACATCAGTGATAATGAACTACACCAGACCTTGTGCTAAAAGACCTCATGAGCAAGACAGGAGCCACAGCAAAATAAACTTCCTAAAGAAAGATATTTTAGGGCAGGACTACTTGTCCAGTGGTCAGGCGTGATCCAAATGAGTTCAACAAGGTACTTGCTGTGTACATTGTTGATGATCTGATGACCTCTGTGTGTTTCCAGAAAGCAACTTTTCTACTTGTTGGGCATGCCAGACACCCACAAAGCACCCTGTGTTAATTCCTGAAGTTTGAAATGGCAGAAGTCTGCAAGATCAGTGTGGAGGGGTCAGTCACAGATGACAACAGTTAACATAAAATCCTTCAACTATATGGTACCTTTTTCTGTGGTACATTTCCCTCTACTTCTGTTGAAGTGCTACAGTAAAAACTTGGTCAGAAGAGAGGCATTCCTAGAAGTCCGACAGAGCAGGGAAATGTTCATTTTTTAAACGTCAGAAGATTGCAATTCAGCAGGCTTCTGTTGTTAGATATTAGTATCGTGAAAAAAGCCTTTCCCTGTGTATTCTGAGCCTAAACTTTGACACTGAGAAACCGAAAAATTGTATTTCTTTATTACTGTGAGAACAACATTGCTTCAGTTTTCACATCTTACATATAAAGAAGGCCCCTTTGTGTTACAGCATCACCCTTCAGAATTCCCTGATGAGGAAGATGTATTCAGGCTTTTAGTGTGGATGTACGTGCATATGCGCATGTGTATTCATACTTAGTTTTTGGTGATAACATCTAAGTTCCTAAAAAATGTTTTCAAAATTACATAACATTTCTCTGGTTTGCCTCAAAAGACATAGCTAAGAAGCAGACTTTTGTAATATTCTGAGTAAGTCTTCCTGACACAGGTTGCAAATATATCGGTGATTCTTATGTATGTTTTACATAATGGCTTAGATCCAGCAATGTGCCAGCAGCAGAAACATAAACCGAATTGAAGAAGTGTGCATGGACATGAAAGCTCATACCTTGAATAAACCTTTGTTGGTCTTAAAGGTGCCGCTGGACTCTAAATTTGTTCTGCTTCAGACCAACATGGCTGACCACCTGGAACTATCTTCACAGGTGAATAAGTTTGACTTCATGCAAATGGTCAGTGCAGTATTATTATTTTTTTGGCATGTCTATTTGCTGAAGTGTTCTAGTGCAAGTGAAAATTTTGCACTGGACCCAGCCCAGTGTCTTGGATCCAAAAACACTGTGGATTGGATCCCACCAGCTATCCCATTGCTACAAGATGGAAGAGGATCAGTCTTCCCAGTGCTATTCCTCAATATAGCCTGGTCCTGCAAGGCTTAAGCAGGTCCTTATGATGCCAGCACAGACATTTCAGAGTTCAAAAGAGACCCCTTCTTTCCTCTTGTTCCAGTGGAAAAGCTGATAGAATCCAACCCCAGTTGTTTTCATGCAGTAAATGACACAGGGGTTTTCACAAACTTGGAACACTGCTCTGAAAATATTCTAAGGTACTAAACTAATTAAAGGTTAAATACATGTTGGTGAAAGCAAAACACATGAAGAAACCTTGAGACCACATTTGAAGGCTTGCCATCTTGCAAATTTAAATAAAATTTTGCTTTAGCTCTACTAAATTCACTGAGTGAATCCATTTTTGCTCTTAGGAAAAAAAACATTTTTTATTATGAATTGCATGTCTCTGGGAGCAATTTAAAGTCTACATTTTGCATATTAGCTATAGCCCAAAATTAACCCAGCAGATAAATGGTTGCTTAGTTAAACATATCTCCTACAACAGGGATCCACAACTATGCAGCTTAGACGATTAATTTTAGCTGATGTGGACTGCAGGTGGTTTATGTATGCTGTGAACATGGTTGGCACATTGCAAAAGAAACAGGACACGTGCTTCAGATATCTAATATTATGCCCACGTAATTAATGTGGTTCACATGTTGCTTGCAAGATATTTGTGAGGTCTTGATGTGGTGTGGGAATCTCTGATGTGGCTTGCCTGAGATTTACAAGCATTTTTCCCATTTGTTTTTGTTCAGGGAGGAGTTGATCTGAAGCTCCTTTCAGCTCAGACTACAGTATATTCATCACTGCTGGGAGTTTTTAACGATATCTTGGCATATTACCAACAGTAAGCAGCATACTACTGGCAATTTTAAAATAAATATCTTGTTTCTGAAGAGCTGCTGCAGCCAACAGGATATTCATTGGCATTTTTTGTAACTTGCTGTCGATTGTACCCTCAAAAGGACAGACCACCCACAGTGAAATGATTGATAGATATCTGTACAAATCTGGTGACAATACTTCTCTTTTGCCAGCACCAGCTGGGATGAAAAGCAGCCTACCTTAATACACTCACATCTTTATTATTTTTATGGGAAGGTGAATTAAAATGAAAGTGAATAAGGGACTGTGCTTTTTCAAAGAGCTGTTTCTTTCCCACTAGTAAGCTGCTTGCTAAACACCTACAAGGGAAACGTCTGTTGGCATGAAAAACACTGAACAAGATCCATGTTATGTCATATTTGGATTCCCTGGAGGAAAGAGACGCGAAAGAACCAGCCTCCCAAGTGCTTCCTGACTATTTTCATGCTCAGCATAATAGTCTAGATTGAAAGAACTAGGCGAATAGTCTGGTACACCAAAAGGATTTGTGTTGATCAAACGTTGCCTCCCCTGCCTTAGGGCACATTTGTTTATCAAATAGAGAGTACTTTCAAAAGCCATTTGTAACATTACACAAAGGCCTACTCTTAAAAAAAAAGCCTCCAAATTCCTATGGGGTGTGCTTAAACCCTTTGAAAGACTTAATCTCCATCAGTCGGTAACATTTCCGCTTCAATCGGTGCTACCCATTTAGGCGTTTTTAGATAGTATTTTGATTTCACTTCCTTCCAAATACCTATTAAAGCTCCCCTTATCGTATGGTGTGTGAAGATCTTTGATGTTCTACCTTCTTCATACCAGATATATTTGTGCCATCCTGACACAAGATCGTGTCCTTCTAGTTTTAACAATCTAGAATTTTCTAATGTTATCCAGTCTTTAATCCAGACAAGTGCCGATGCTTTGTAATATAAATTCCAATTTGGTACTCCGAAGCCACCCGTCTCTTTCTTGTCTTGCAAATATTTACAGCTGATTCTTGGTTTTTTATTATCCCATATAAATTTATTGCATGTTTTTTCTAGGTCTCTAAAGTATAATGTCTTTCTTAGGATTGGTATATTTTGGGCCAGGAAAATGAACTTAGGTAGAATGTTCATCTTCACAGCAGCGATTCTGCCCATCATAGATAGTTTTAAATCTTTCCACCTTTCTAAATCCTTTCTTGTTTCATTAAGTAGTTTGTTATAGTTGTCTTCTACTAGCCTAATATTTCGATTTGATATCGTTATACCTAGATATTTAATCTTTTTGACTATTTCCATTTTTGATAATTCTTGGATCTTTGCGTTTTGTGATTTTGTACAGTTTTTCGTTAATATATTGGTTTTCTTAAAATTAATTTTCAATCCGGCCACTCGGCCATATTCTTCTATAACCTGTATCAGTGTTGTAATTGATTCAGCTGGGGTGTCTAGTATGAAGACCAGATCGTCTGCATATGCTTGTAGTTTATATTCTTCACCCTTAACTCTTAGTCCTTTAATTGCGGTGTTTTCTCTCACTTGTTCAGCTAGTGTTTCCAAAGTAAAGATAAACAACAGTGGAGATAGAGGACAGCCTTGTCTGGTGCCTTTTTGAATTTCTATATCTCGCGTCATATCATTATTAATTTGCACTTTCGCTGATTGTTTACTATATATAGCTCTGATCATTATTAGGAAGTTCTTACCACAATTCCATCTTTCCAATTTTTGAAGCATGAATTCCCAATTCACATTATCAAACGCTTTCTCTGCGTCCAAAAATATTAGTGCCAATTCTTTATTTGGGTGTTCTTCATAGTATTCTAAGATATTTAGTACCATTCTAATATTATTTTTAAGATATCTTCTTGGTAGGAATCCTGCTTGATCTTGATGTATTATTTGGTTTAGTACTGTTTTCATTCTCATTGCTAATATGGAAGCGAAAATTTTGTAATCCGAATTTAATAGCGAGATTGGTCTATAATTCTTTATATCTCGATTATCTGAATTTGGTTTATGTATAAGAGTTATTATGGCTTGGTTCCAAGAGTCAGGGATATCCCCCGTAATGGCTATATTCTGCAATAGCTCTTTTAGTATTGGGGTAATCTGTTCTTCATACTTTTGGTATATCTCTGCACATATTCCGTCTGGACCTGGCGATGTATTCTTTTTCATTTTTCTTATTGCCTCCGTAATTTCCTCCGTAGCTATCGGGTTATTCAACACTTTTATTTGTTCCTCGTTAAATGTTTTGGTATTTGCAAGGTCAAGATATCTCTTTATCAGGTCTATTTCCTGTTTATCTTGACTATATAGTCTCCCATAAAAGTCTTCTATTATATTTTTTAATTCTTCAGATTTAAACTTTTCAACTCCGTCCTTGTCTCTAAGATTCTTTATAATCCTCTTCTCTTCCTGTTTCTTTAATCTATATGCCAGCCATCTAGATGGTTTATTGGCGTTTTCGAAGAAGTGTTGTTTAGCAAATTCTATGTTTTTAGCAATTTCTTGAGACAGGATTAAATTCATCCGGTGATGTAATATCCTGAGGTTTGTTTCCGCTTTTCTCGTACCGATAATTGTTTGTTTTGTCAGCACTTAAGCCATAATCAATTTGTTAGTCTTTAAGGTACCACATGGCTCGGTTATTTTGACCAAGGCAGACTAACATAGTTACTAGGGCTACCAATGCCAGCCTGGGAAATTATTGGAGATTTGGGGCCTGAGCCTGGGGAGGGTGGAGTTTGGAGAGGGGAGGCTGCTCAGCAGGGAGGTAGTACAATAGAGCCCACCATCCAAAGCTGCCAGTTTCTCCAAGAGAACTGATCTCTGTAGCCTGAAGACCAGTTGTAATTCTGGGAGATCTCCAGATCCCACCTGGAGGTTGGCAACCCTAATAGCTAAGCTCTGGACTGTCACCAGTGAGTGTAGGTTGGAAGAAAATGTCTCTGTAGTCATGTATTTAATTCTGTTTCCAAATTGCATCAGTTGTGGAATTCAGATCAGATACTTTGATTTTGCAACTTCAGACTATCAATAAAAAAATTCTGGTACCAAAAGTGTACTTGATTTTTTCACACTTGTGACTCAGATTTGACAAAAGTACCTTTAAGTCTTCAGAACATGCACTACTATAATATTATTTAGAAGGGAATCACTCAGTGCAAAAATTGGTAATACTCATTTTAACAACTCAGCATGGGTTTCTGTTAGGGATGCCAGCCTCCAGGTGGGACCCGGGGATCCCCCCAAATGACAACTCATCTCCAGAATACAGAGATCAGTTCCCCTGGAGAAAATGGATACTTTGGAGGAGGGACTCTGTGGCATTGTACCCCACTGAGATCCCTGCCCTCCCCAGGTTCCATCCCCAAATCTCTAAGATCTTCCCAACCTGGATCTGGCAATCTTACCCTCCCACCCCCCAGGGTAGATCTGGCCACCTTAGTTTCTATATATGAAAAGATTTTCCAAAGTTCTACTACTTTTTACTCAGTTTTGCAAAGCTGCAGCACTACTGAAAATGGTTATAGTAAAGTAATGAGCTGCACTGTCAGGGGTATGGCCTAATATGCTAATGAGTTCCTGCTGTTGAGTGTGGCCTATTATGCTAATGGGTTCCTGCTGGGCTTTTTCTACAAAAAAGCCTTGAGATAGGATATGGTGGGGGTGCCAGGAGGAGAGAAAGAAGAGATAGTGTGGGGAAGGGGATATGGGGGTAGAAAACAAAGTGACCCTTTCAAGTCCTTGTGAGTTCTCATTTGTATATCCATCATTTAAAACAGTATATTAGGTACAAGTAGGGATCCTTAAAAAAAATTCTCTCCCTCAACATACAAAATTTTAAATTTTAAAAAACTCACTGGCATTGTCAGTATAATGATTCCAAGAAATACCCCAAAATGCCATTTATTTATTTATTATTTTATTGTATTTATACCCCGCCCTCTGTAGCTCTAGGAACTGCCAGGAACTCTATGGTTTTACCAGATTTTCCATCTATTTTGGTATATCTCAGAACTGATGCCATCCCATCCCCAAATCTCTAAGATCTTCCCAACCTGGATCTGGCAATCTTACCCTCCCACCCCCCAGGGTAGACCTGGCCACCTTAGTTTCTATATATGAAAAGATTTTCCAAAGTTCTACTACTTTTTACTCAGTTTTGCAAAGCTGCAGCACTACTGAAAATGGTTATAGTAAAGTAATGAGCTGCACTGTCAGGGGTATGGCCTAATATGCTAATGAGTTCCTGCTGTTGAGTGTGGCCTATTATGCTAATGGGTTCCTGCTGGGCTTTTTCTACAAAAAAGCCTTGAGATAGGATATGGTGGGGGTGCCAGGAGGAGAGAAAGAAGAGATAGTGTGGGGAAGGGGATATGGGGGTAGAAAACAAAGTGACCCTTTCAAGTCCTTGTGAGTTCTCATTTGTATATCCATCATTTAAAACAGTATATTAGGTACAAGTAGGGATCCTTAAAAAAAATTCTCTCCCTCAACATACAAAATTTTAAATTTTAAAAAACTCACTGGCATTGTCAGTATAATGATTCCAAGAAATACCCCAAAATGCCATTTATTTATTTATTATTTTATTGTATTTATACCCCGCCCTCTGTAGCTCTAGGAACTGCCAGGAAGTATATGGTTTTACCAGATTTTCGATCTATTTTGGTATATCTCAGAACTGATGCCATCATGCAGGCGATGTTGCCCCCCCCCATGTCCTTGTCCATCCACTGGTATCAGTATCAGGATCTATGAAGATTTTGCCCTCCCTCACAGGGTTTCCCCTTATCTTATTATTCTCTGAACAGTCTTTTCCCCTCCCCCTACTTTGTTTTTTCCTCTGGCTATTCCACCCAGTCATTTGAATTGTTAGATGCTGACCCAGCCTACAGAACTGAGGGGAGAGACTAAAATCCTTCTTTTTGTCCTGACGGTAAATCAAAAATAATAAACTGTTTTATTTCATTTTGAGGGGACATAGTCAGGAAGGAATCAGGTTTAAAACTTACGAGGTGAACAGGCAACAGGAAAGAGGTAAATTTGTATAAAAATAAACACCAGATAATTTGTCACAAACAAGTAATTATTTCTGTTATTCAGACAGGTTTTTAAAAAGAGAGATTTCTTGGCAGTTTTTCCTACATAAATTAACATAAGCTTCTTGGTCTAACAGACACTAAAGTTGGTGAAGGCATGAACATTCACAGAAGTTCCAGTTTCCTTCCTTATCCCCTGGCTAGGGATCACCCCCCCCCCATTTTCTAGGAGCTATTTCCCTCAAACTTGTTAGAGATGGGCCAAGCTTCCCACATCAAGATCCTCCTTGATCCTCTCCCAGTCTGTTTTACTCTCTGACTGTAAACTGCCAGCTCTCAGCTGCCACTCATAACTGACTCTCTCAGCTGAAGAATTCTGTTTGAATCCCTTGTCACGCAAGGTTCTCAGACTGGGTTAAAGCATTAACCATTTACTGTCCGTCACAGCATTTGATGCTATTCCACCCAGTCATTTGAATTGTTAGATGCTGACCCAGCCTACAGAACTGAGGGGAGAGACTAAAATCCTTCTTTTTGTCCTGACGGTAAATCAAAAATAATAAACTGTTTTATTTCATTTTGAGGGGACATAGTCAGGAAGGAATCAGGTTTAAAACTTACGAGGTGAACAGGCAACAGGAAAGAGGTAAATTTGTATAAAAATAAACACCAGATAATTTGTCACAAACAAGTAACTATTTCTGTTATTCAGACAGGTTTTTAAAAAGAGAGATTTCTTGGCAGTTTTTCCTACATAAATTAACATAAGCTTCTTGGTCTAACAGACACTAAAGTTGGTGAAGGCATGAACATTCACAGAAGTTCCAGTTTCCTTCCTTATCCACTGGCTAGGGATCACCCCCCCCCTTTTCAAGGAGCTATTTCCCTCAGACTTGTTAGAGATGGGCCAAGCTTCCCACATCAAGATCCTCCTTGATCCTCTCCCAGTCTGTTTTACTCTCTGACTGTAAACTGCCAGCTCTCAGCTGCCACTCATAACTGACTCTCTCAGCTGAAGAATTCTGTTTGAATCCCTTGTCACGCAAGGTTCTCAGACTGGGTTAAAGCATTAACCATTTACTGTCCGTCACAGCATTTGATGCTGGCAGATATACATAGGTTTATAGAAATACAAGAATGATCTCTAAAAGGTGGCAATAAACCTCTGCTATCCAATTTTATAGGAAAGGCCTTTCCAACAGAAAAGATTCCTGTACCTGAGGTAAATGGATCTTCATAAACTGTGTCACCTCTTTGTCACTTTTGTGTACTTGGAAGTTTGTCTTCAGAGATCTAATGTTGTACAAACGGTCATCAGAGAAAGGAGACATGGGCCTTGTGAAGACTTTCTTGTGATTAACTTTAAAAGCTTTGGGCTCTGTTAGATGAAGAGACAAGAGAGAGAGAGAGAGAGATCGATTTTGCACAGCATTAGAGTTGATCTGGATTTTTCATGTATAAAATTATTTTTGATAGAAGGCATGTCCACTG
Source organism: Gekko japonicus (assembly GCF_001447785.1). Classification (NCBI taxonomy): domain Eukaryota; kingdom Metazoa; phylum Chordata; class Lepidosauria; order Squamata; family Gekkonidae; genus Gekko; species Gekko japonicus. The sequence continues at coordinate 231,260 of NW_015170350.1, read as the reverse complement.
CTATGAGAGTCAAATTGTGGATACTTGTGGTAGTGGACCAAAAGCTAATCAAATTCTCTGTATGATGAAAGTATTTATTTATTTATTTATTTATTGTATTTGTATTCCACCCATCCTGCAAGCAAGCGCAGGGCGGGTCACATAATCTTTCAACAATTACAATAAAGTTTAAAAGTACAGTATAAACATTTAAAAACAGTAGTTATAGTTACTGGTGGAAGTTCCAACCCATTAATACCGATGGAAATGGCCGGTTGCCGATGGTTGGATGGCCGGCAGATGGGAGACAGCAGGTGGGAGACGGCAACCTCGGGGAGGCCATATGTGGATGCCTGCTGCCTCAATCAAAAGCTCTGTCTTGCAGGCCTTGCATGCACATGAAATACCCCAGGATGCTGCAGGTACAATTAGCAGTCAGCACTAATTGACTGAAAACCATGATAGTCTTGCCCTGAGACAAATGTAAGAATGACACCTTGTCTAGTATATGCAGATCCTCTATTCTGATAGCGTAGATTAAGGTCACAGAAGTGACATCCTTTTCTCATACCTCTGACCAGTCATACCTGACCTCTACTCACTGCCAGGACTGAAACAGAAAATTCTGTCTTATATTTAGGTATCAATTTACTGTGCGTATATTAACAGTATCTTTCACATTTCACTAAACAGAATTTTTCAGTGTTGCATTGACCTCAAAAAGTGAGTTCAACATGGTTTCAAACTTCCTTTATTTCAATGAGGTATACTGAGCCCATCAAATTTTGCCAAGGGACTGTCTGGCTATTTAGAAAGAAAGGAAGGTGGAAAGTATATACTGTGCATTGCATATCAAATTATAAACAGTATTTTTAAAAAAATCTAAAAGACAAGCTACCTGTCCAGAGACCACGAGGTCGTTCACTTAGTCCTGGAATAAATGGAGCATGTGGTTTATCTTGCAGCAGACCGTGTTGTCTGAGAAATGCTATTCTTCCTTCCTTGGACATAATTTGTAAAGATTGGAAAAGCATTTTTTCTTCTTCCTCATGAAGAAGTTTAGGTAACATCATTATGGAGTTGAAAACAGGTATGAGCTTCTTTTCCTTCTTTTCTGTATCTTGTTTCTCTGGATTTTTTACATCTGTGAAATGGGTATGTCCAAATCCTCCTTTGTTCTCTAAATTCTTCTGGAAAAGTTTTGGGAGAAGTATCCTTTTATAAATAAACCAGCAATCATCAACAGGTTGTTTTTTGGTGGAATCGTCTTGGGTCACTTCCTCTTCATCAGGGCATTTATTAAGTAGAGATTTCATAAGGAACATCAAAACAGCATTTGGATTGTGTCCTTTTTGCTGGCAATTTCTCAGTAACATCAAAAGAACTTCTGAATTCTCTGTTGGCTGGATATGTTGTGGGTTTAAAGGTTCAGAAGAATTCGTGATGGACCTCCAAGGAGCATCTTCCACAATCCTCCTGACACTTGGACTCTTTATAAAACATTCCTGTTGGAGTTTAAAACCACAAGCATATTCCAAAAACTCTTTGAGCAATTCCAGGCTAAGCTTGTCCTGAGTTTTATGTACCATAATACAGGAAGCAAGTCTTTTCATGTGTTGAAGTAGGTCTGTTTCTTCAGCCAAAGACAGAAGTTGCTGGAAAAGAAAACCCACATGCAGACATTAGATATACTTCAGCTATCTCTTCTTAGCTAGGACTGGAAGAGTTAATGAATCTGATACAGATTATGCGTCCACTCCAAATTATTACACTCAAGTAATTGCACTTAAGGTTGTTGTTTTTTTAAAAAAAGAATTGAGCGATTAATTCCAAGTAATTGCACTTAAGGTTGTTGTTTTTGTTTTTTAAAAAAGAATTGAGCGATTAATTTGTGCATAAAAATAGACAGAATAAGTTTCACTCACTAATTTATTCTTACTTCTTTTCAGAATTGGCAGAGGAAAATGCATCATAAACAGCAGTGGCCATGCATCATAAACAGCCTCAGTGTTAGCTGATTCCATGGGTGGTTTGAAGCTCAGAGGTAAAAGAAAATGCCAGACTGAGAAATCAACAGGAATACCTTCTTTGAAGGCTGTAGACAGGGAGGCCTCAAGACATTTTGGTCCCTGAGGCAGAAAATCCAAATGATAACTCCTTCCTGGCAGCAAATATTATAAGAAAATAGCTGACAGCTTGTTGCCCTTTGATGTTACCCCCAAATCCACTGTCCGAGGAAGGCCAAGCGATTCACCCTTTCAGGTGGTAGTATTACCCATAAGCAGGCTCTCAGTTTAGTGCTTAAGTGCATAGCTGAGATCCCTTGACCAATCTCCAGAAGGGCTATTGATCCTTTTCATTTATTTCTTAATTTGATCTGTACCAAGGTTCAGAATAGTGGATAGGAAAGTATTTCTCTAAACTGGGGGCAAAAGGGAACCATCAAGCAGCAAATCACACTACTTCAAAGAGAGGACATAATGCAATTACTTCCATGCTTGGGAAAAGGCAAATGCGAGCAAGCACACACACACACACCCCAATTCAAAGGTAATAACAGTGTCTCAGTTAATTACAATTGGCATTCCACAAATACTAACAGGATCTGTCCATGAGATAGGAATGACACATCAACTCATTAGCCTCCGATTGTTATATATTTATTTCCTTCACTATGTCCCACTTCTCTCCCAGAATTTAATCCAAACAAATGGTGGCCATAAAACCTAAGATTGTTATTCCATTTGGGTCATAAACTTCTCCAAAGAAGTAATAGATATCCCTAGTTTTCCCCTCCTTAAGGTAAAGGTTCTCTTACTTATCTACCAATGAGGTTTAAAACTTTTGGTTCCAATCCAATCTGTTTTGAGAAGTATCTTATTTTCCTATCTATCTTCACATTTTTGGGGTATAAAGTTAGCACAAGAGAATGTCAACTTTCTTGTTCCAGCTGTTGGTTCCCATCTCAACACTGGGCTCCAGCAACTGGTTCCACACATCCCATATGGGAACACATAGTGGGGAATGTGTGTAGGACTCTGCATTGACCTTGCTATCCCAATGCAGGTGTTTGTGAAGACTGTGCTCAGCTCCTCCACATCTCCCTCTTGCTCACTGTCGCTTTCTCCTTCCTCTGATGTATTCTACATTCTTTGCTCACCAAGACAGGCTAGTATATTTTTCTCCCTCCTTCTCTCCCCACACCCATCTCTTTTTAGACTCTCTTTAAATTAGTACTATTTGCTTAGGTTAGGATTTAGTAGAGTTAGGATTTGTAGAATATTTATTTAGAGAGTGTGTGTGTGTTTCAAACTTTGTATTCAATTTGCTAATTCCCTTTGCTATTATTATGTTTCTTAATAAATCCTTAAATTCAAACCAATGTCTGTTCACTTCTAAGAATCTGCAGAACCTCATGAAGTGTTGGATCAAATCTTGGACCCCAGTAGATGTAAGCAAGATTGTCTCAATATTTGCCCTGAACATAGGTTTCTGACCCCTTAAAAAGGGGATGCCCCTTTAGTCAATGTATATACACATGTGGGGCATTTGAGTAACACAAGGGTCAGCCCTGACAACAGTACAATCCTCTGCAGTTCCTCCAGTCTAAGCCCACTGAAATCAATAGACTGGAGTAACTCTACATAGGATTGTACTGATAAATATGTAATTATGAAGTTTTCTACTAAGAACTGATGGTGTAATTACTTCCCTACCACAGCAAATATTTTATAGAACTCCTGAGCAACTGATTATTGAAATGTCTTCAGAAAACTTCTCCTAAATTTCCATGCATGCTTATCCATACTCTATACCTTCCTCCACGCACTGCTTTTTGGCCTTCCAGCAGCATCTGGTTGTATTCTATCGGAAACAGGATGTTGGACTAGATGAACCATTGGTTCAATCCAACATGGCTGCTGTTATGTTCTTATATTCACAGCAATACAATATGTGTTTAGTTGTCTGTATTCATGTCTGTGTTGAAGCCAGGTGGGTGGCCTCATTGTGCATCATGAGCTTTGTGTATTAGTACTTGTTTATAATACGTAAATGTTTGCTACTGCCCATGGTAAAAATTTAAACTATGAGTAAAGTTGTTGGAGGAAGGATATGACATGGATGACTTCAGATGGAAGGAGGTCATATCAGGATTTGGGATTAGATGTAGACCCATTACTGATTACTAGCACTATATGTTAACCAACCCAAATATGCCACAAGGCAAGTCCAAAGTAGAAGTTAGTGGCATTTGCATGCTCACCACAGTCTGTATGTCATCCCTCTTGCTTTGGTGTAGCTTTGCCTATGGGCTACTGAGCAAGAAATCAGGCAGCAGTACAGTAGGTATACAGGCCTGGTTATATACCACAGCCAGGCAGGTAGGCCCTGTTATGACAGAATTGTGCAAGATGTCTTGAGTTACACTCAGGAGGCCCCAGTCTCAGGAGCAGTGCTATAAACTGCTGAAGGGTGATGAGTTCCCTGCATGAAGATAATCATTTGCCCACCTGCTAAGAAGAGGCTAGATGGATGGCTATTTGAATGACCCGACTTGGGCCATACAAGTTTGATGTGTGCTCTAAATTGATTGGAGAAAGGGAAGCAGAGTAGGTGTTCCACTCCCAAATTCACAATGGGGTGAGGGACCAGGGAGGGTTAAAAGGTCTGGACAGCCTGTCAAAAGTGCACAGGTCAGGACTAGGGAACAGAATGAAGTCTGTTTTGACCAGCATATATTTTCAGTGTTCCAGCAGGCTTGCGACCATTCCACGGAGGAGATGCCAAGGTAAGACCAGTGGATGTACAGCTTATCCTCCTATGTTCTGCAATCCCCTGTAGTGCTGTAATATAGGACTTGTGCACTAGTGACTTAAGAGTATATTTTAGTAAATAAAGTTCTCTCTTTTTAAAGAGTTCAGGCTTTGCTTAAAGTTCCCACCTTTGTGCCTGACTATTATTCTACACATAGGCTAGAAACTCCTGGCTGGGGGGTATAGGCAATTCTAGCTTGCCTCCTTTTGGTGCACCATAGATAAAGATAAAGTGCTAGAACTTCTAGCTGCCAGACAATTGTAGGATCTCCTGGCTACACTACACACATGGAAACAACCAACCAATCAAACAGTCCTTCTCAGAACTACCTGACAAGGGGTATAGGAGACTGCAACTGAATCTGCCAAATAAATATTGAGGGTATAAGCAATTCTAAATGCCAATACTTGATACAAATCTTACTGGCCAATAAAAAAGATTTAGCTCTCGTTCAAGAAAGACATCTTGATAATGAAAATCAAGCCCACCACAGAGCAAAAATTGCAGGATATGATGTTATTGGCTTCCAATACCATCATACCTATGGCACAGTGACTTATGCCGAAAGCAACATTGAAAATGTGATGCTGGTATTGACCAACATCCACAATGACATCCACACAATTATAGTAAAAGTTGAGAAAGTACATATTGTCTTTTTTTTAAGACCCCGGAGGGGATTTTTTATAATACTACATAAACTACAAAGAAAAGAAGTGAAGGGGAACTGCAACTAAGGAGAAAGAAAAGTAACCCACACTAAACTAAAAATCCAAGAGTAGGAGATCATTACCCTGTTAGACAGCAGTTAGTAATTAAAAAAACTGTTAATAAACAATATACTTTGTGAGATCCTGTCTTTCTAAGCTTATGTGTTAGTTTATTACTTGTTATGAGAAGATTTCCAGAGCATCTCCTCCAGCTCTCTTCGTAAGGGCAATTTTCAGAGTCCTTCCGCCTCTTGATGGCTTCTTAGACGTTCACTCAAAATTCTGCAACCCTCCTCCATCTCCAAAGGGATAACACCGCCAATCTTAAGCCTCTTCCTTCTTGGTCTCATCCTCGGAGCCCAGTGGCATCTCACAGGCTTCTTGATCTTGAGGTCAGGTTCAAGCTCTTTTCTATCAGCCGAATTTAAGACAACACTTTCTAAAAACATCTGCCGGGAAGGAGTTAAGTCTTTTCTGTTTCTCTCATGCTTTTCCTCCTTGTCTCTTTGAGATCGCTGTTAGTTTTAGTGTCCATCTCTGTTGCTTTGACAGCCCTCTGTTCCATCTTTTCTGCTATTGTTGCCAACTGCAGCTGCCAGGACACAAGTTGTTAATTTATTTTGGCAAACTGATGGTTAATACCAACAAGTTGCTCAAGAATCGGCTTGGTGGCTTCTGCTATGAGTTCTATAACTTTCACTTCCCTTCTTCTCGGAGTTGTTTTTGCTGACTTTTTTGGAGTGTATGCCATTT
>NW_015170350.1:214957-224886 GCF_001447785.1 Gekko japonicus | reverse complement strand
GGGGGGGGGATTTACGCTTCTGTTTACAGTTCGCTCATTTTAACTCACAGTTCATTGTTTCTTAACCATGCTTGTAATCGCTCCTTCGCCAGATCTCCTGCGCTGAAAGCAACATTGAAAATGTGAAGCTGGTATTGACCAACATCCACAATGACATCCACACAATTGTAGTAAAAGTTGAGAAAGTACATATTGTCAATGTTTACAAACATCCTCAGTTTCATGGCCAGCACATGTCCTATCAATCTACCCTCATCCTTCTGTATATGCCAGTGACTTTAACAGCCACCATGGAAATTAAAGATTCACAGTTAATAATAAGAATGGTGAGGCACTTGTCAACTGGGCTGAAGAACATAGCTTGCATCTCATTTTCGACACTAACGACAGAAGCACCTTTGAATCAGCAGCATGGAATAGAGAGTCCAACCCTGATTTAACATTTGTTTCATCTGACCGGAGAGGTCAGTCCTTGCCTGTATCCAGATGTGTTCTCAAAGCCTTCTCACACAGTCAGCTTTGACCTAAATATCAGTTATCAGGTCTTTTCCAAGACCACAATGGAACTTTAAGAGGGTGAATTGGAAAGGTTTCAGTGAAGATCTGGATAGGTATCTTGGATAGGTCCAACATAAAATAACTACCCCCGATTCATTGGAGCTCTTATATCTATGGCCAAAAGGCACATTCCTCAAGAAAACTGGAAAGAATATATTCCAGAATGGAGTGATCAGAGCGAGAGGCTGTATCAAACTTTCCTCAACAGCAAAGACCCAGAAGTAGCAGATTAACTACTCCATGAACTCAACACTGTGTGTAGACAAAAATACACTGAAGCAACTGCAAATTTAGATTTCAGTCATTCCAGTTGGAAAGCCTAGAGCCTGTTGAAAAAATTAGGTGCAAGCCCACCTGTGTTCCAAGGAAATCCAAAGGTAACATCAAACCAGGTAGCTGCCTGACTGGTATCCCTATCCAGAGCTCTAAAGGACTGAAATTTTACAATCAGGATAGAAAAAGAATTCCAGATTTTGAAAACTGTGAGCTGTCAGGGGATTTCAGTGCTGATGAGATTTCCAAGGCACGGAAGGACATCAAAACCGGAAAGGCACCAGGCTTTAACTTCATCTATAATGAGTTCCTGATCTACAGCAGCATATTCACTAAGAAGTGGCTCACAAAATTTCCTCCTGACATCATGAGAACAGGAAGACTCCCAGGGGAATTCAAGAAAAAGATAGTTGCTATTCTGAAATCTGAAAAGCCAAAACATTTGGTGGAAATTTACAGACCTATTTCCCTTCTGAGTTCCTGTTATAAACTTCTCAAGAGGCTAATCCTGAACAGACACAGTGACAGGATTAATGAACTTGTCCCTATAGAGCAAGCAGAATTTAGACCCTGCCGTAGTTGTAGAGACCAGGTTCTCAGCTTAATAACTTTCATTGAGGCAGGGTATCAGAAGTATCTTAAGACATCAGCAGTTTTTGTCGATCTGACTGCCGTTTATGACACAGTCTGGAGGGATGGTCTGCTGAACAAGTTTTTACAAGTTTTCCCTGCAGAACATTATTTCAAGTCCTAAATAACATGCTGAGTGATAGAACTTTCCAAGTAATTGTGGGTCATTCAATCAGCAAGCAGAAGAAACTGAATAACGGTCTCCCCAGGGCTCAGTCCTCACTCCAGTTCTTTTCAGTCATTACATTTCTGATGTTCCCGAGATGATATCCAGGAAGTCTGCTTATTCCAATGACATGGCAATTACAGTAAGGCACAAATCAATTGAAAGGACTGAGGAAATACTGACTAGGGACCTCAAAATTTTGGCTGACTACTACCGTAAATGGTGGCTTATCCCAAGTCCAGGAAAAACAGAATGTTTCTGTTTCCATCTCAATAACAATCTACCTTAATGGCACTCGACTTACACACAACCATACACCTATGTACCTTGGCTTTACCCTGGACAGGACCTTGAGCTATAAACACCATCTTACCAATGTAGCAATGAAAATACACATGTGAAACAACTTTCTTCAAAAATTATGTGGTACAACTTGGGATGCATCTGCTACAACACTTAGATGCTCAGCTTTGGGGTTGGTGTATAGTACTGCAGAATATGGTGCTTCAGTGCGACCCCCATGTCCACAAACTTGATGTCCAACTAAATACAACAATGAGAACCATCAGCAGATGTATTAAACCCACTCTGACCTATTGGCTACCCACGTTGTGCCACATCACTCCCCTGCATCTCTGAAGACAAGATGCTCTTCTTCATGAATATAGAAAGATAATTGAAAACAGAGAGCTGCACATCCACAAAAACATGGCTGACAAGGACCTATCCAGACTAAGATCCCGACACCTAGCAATAAGATCTGCACAAATCCTGCAATCACAACATTTTGATCTAGGGGGATGAATGGTTGAGAACATGGATGCAATCAGTTCCATCTGATATCCATAACCTGATTAACACCAATGAGAGTCCCTCAGGATTTGACTTGCCACGTAAAGTATGGAAGATGGCTAATAGAATACAAACAGGCTTTGGCAGTTGTGCAGACTTGTTTAAATGGGGCAAAATACCAGGACCCAAATGTGATTGTGGTGCAGCCTGCCAAACCATTTTCCATCTGTCACAGGATGTGAGTGTTGTGCTTTCCAGGGTTGTGTGATGGAGCTCTTTGAACTCTCCCCAGCTGCGACTGAGTGGATTGTAAATTTACATATTAGTATTTAGCAGGATTGCCCAATTGGTCTGCATACCTGTTGTATCAACTTGGTTATATATTTTATATTATTATATGCTTCCTGTGTGTAACTTTGCCATACGGTAAATAAATAATAAATCCTGGCTAGCCTAGTTTAGATAGCAGGTAGGAGAAAGAGCAGTGGGACTGAGAAGTGGCATACACTTTGCACATATGCATGGACATATGCCTCAGTATGGACAGTTTGTGGACATATGCCTCAAGCCACAGGTAGACAAGCAAAAGGGCAGGGCTTGAGTGGTGGCAAGTACCCCATACAGCATGAAGGAGGGGGAGTGAGTGGGGCAAGTCTTCTCAGGCACATGCATGTTCCTGTCCCACACCATGGCGAGTTCCTCATCCCTTATCCTTTGCCACAGTTCTTGAGCAAATGTGCCCAGGTGGACGGAAGTTGCTGCAAGAAGCACCATGTACAGCTATCTAGACCTGCACTTTCAAGCTTCCCAGGATAGCAGAGTAACGGGATCACCTAGTGCTCAAGATGCACCAAGGTAGTGCTCATCAAAACTGAAAGATCCAAGGAGAGGTAGTGCCAACAGTAACCTGTAAACTGTTTATGTGAATGCAGATTGCATCCTTTGAGGAATGAAACAAACTGCTCTTTCAGCACAGCAAAAAGTGTGGGTCTGGTATGTCCTCTTTACAACAGTTTTCCACCCATGAATGAGCGTCTGGAAAAGAGTGTTTATGAAAACATTCCTCTACTGATTGTCTCACTGTCCTGAAAATCAAGGTAGGGGGAGAGCACAGAGGAAGGAAATGTTCACCAAATACCTGGCCAATCAGCGAATAAATCTCTCTTGGCATGGCAAAGTTCACTCTTCAATAGGTTCACTATAACCTGGGAGGTAGAAAGGAATTTGAGGGTCCTGGCTCTGTTTGGCAGCCTTTGCTCTGAAGATGCACAAATTCCAAAAATGACAGAAAGCAATGTGCTCAAAGCCAAGGTAAGTTGCCTTGCCATGGCGATGTGGGAAGCTGAAAATGTCAGCCGTGTAAACATGTACTAAGCCTGCGGATAAATGGATTTCTCCTTCCAGTGCTAGCAGTCCCTAGCTCACCTTTCATCAATTAAGAATTCATCCTGATCCAGATTCAAGTCATTTTTTTAGAGTTGTTGCCCATTGTTTTTAACAAATGGACCTACTACAGAGCACCTCATTTGAGCAATGAAACCCATTTGCTCCTCATCTTGTGCTTTATACACCGAAAGGTGTCAAGACCTAAAACTATTTTTTTTTAAATTTGGATTCCTTTTTCCTCTGACCCAAACAAATAGAGATTTGCTAGGAGCAAAGGAAAAAGCACCCTGAACATCCTCAACGGCTAAGTGAGGCACCAAAAACACATTCTTGTGCTACATTCTGTAGGGCTCTGACTTGGGTTGCTAAATCTATGTTGGGATATTCCTAGAGATTTGAGGGTAGAACCTGGGGAGTCTGGGGTTTGGGGGGGGGGAACCTCATCAGGGTATATTGCTATAGAGTCCACCCTCCAAAGCTTTCATTTTCTCTAGAGGAACTATTTTCCCAGGGGAACTGATGTCTGTAATCAAGAGATCGATTCTATTTCCAGGAGATCTCCAGGCCCCACCTGGAGCTTGGTGACCTTAGCTTTCACTCAAGTTACAGATCTGGGAAATAAATTAGATTCAAATCCAGTAGCACCTTAGAGACCAACAAGAGTTTCAGGGTGTAAGCAGGGCAGGAGGAAAGCACCAGTTAAGAGGTGCCAGTTGAGACCATGTCACCCCTCAGCGTTCAGAGCAGGATTTCTGCATGCACAGTCATGTAAATCTGCCTGCATACTCCTAGATCATGCCTAGATATTCATTCAGACACATAGCGTTGTCACAGAATGCCTGGAGTATTAATGTTAAGTGTGGATCTATCCAGTGTGTGAACACCACGGATCTGTACAGCATCTTGCCCAAGACTATGCTTTCTTCAAAAAGTGTTTACAGTTATGTATAATTGTTCACCTTGATGAATTCTGAATAATAAGCAGTTAGCGAAGAATCGTATATCAGTGACCATTTAAATAGGCAAACAAGTTTAATATGAAAAACAAATATGGCAGAAAGAAAAGCAGAGATGTTTTGGAAAGATTCCTAAAAATCAAGAAAGATTTTATGGAGTTTAATTCTATATATTCATCCTAAATGTTATGTTAAATTTACTATGCCAATAAAGGTATTGTACTTGTAAGAAAGAGGCTTCATTTATATACCACATCTGTGATGCAGCAGCCACTACAAGTGGCAGTTGTACCCGAGAGGTTTTATTTTCCGGCAGGCCCCATGCATCAGATGCAATGCGTTAAAGAGGTTATATTTCAGCTTCAGTTTCGGCCTTGCCTGGTGTCAAAATGTGTATGCTAGTAATCTATCCACAGAGACTACTGTCCTATATGCTGTTCTTCAACGTACACATTTTTCATCTTGCACATGATCTATGTGCGTCAGTAGCACAGGCGCGTGAAATAGTTTGAATTGTTATCAGTGCTTTTCGACTGATATGATGATTGGCATATGAACATGGCTCACAACAGAATGTCACAATGTCACAGCAAATACTGAACCCTGGGAGCCACAGCACCTCCTTTGCCTTTCCCTTCTGCATGCATTTGAAGGTCAGCTATAGAGATAGACCAGCTTGTTTATGAAGGGAAACTCTGAAGGTTTCCGAGAGTCATGGCTCATGTAAATTTTAAGAGAGTAACCCTAAACAGGTCTACTGAGTTCTATTCAATGGTGTGTACCCCGGGAGCGTATTTTTTGGATTGCACTGTAAGTCAGTGAAATCTGGGACCAGATAAGTACCATAAAAATTGATTTTTTAAAAAATGAGTAAGAAAAATATGCAATGCAAATGTTAGAGTGACTTCCAATATTCTGAAGAATGGGGGAAGAGGAAGCACAAGCCAATTGCACAAGGGAGGAAATTTGGGTCTGCTTCAAACCTTCTAAGAAAACGGGTGTGGGAGAGAAACAAATAATTTCCTTCTAATTGTTTGTAATATCTAGAGCAACTTCCCTTCCTTTTCTGGCCTTCGCAATGTGTGGATATTTGTATCCATGAAGGACCACACAATTCCAAGCATGATGGGGCTTAAAGCAGAACCCCTACAGATCAGGCAGAGACACTGTTGAGCTGCTCACTGAAGAAGAGAACTGCAGGAAGTTCAAGCCAAGATACAAGCGTCATCACAGATCTGAATCCTCCAGTTCTAAATACCAGGTGATCCCAGACAGTCAGTCCCATTTTACTGTTTGCAATACAGTTCATGCTACTCCCCTAGGTATCCCTTTGCTTCTCCATAGTGGTTCCTACCTTCATGGCCTATTCCTTAATGGTCACCTGCCTGTTCTCCTCTTTTGCTTCAAGTATTGCCACTGTTCCTTCCAGTGGGGTGATGAGAGAGCTGTCTTCTGCCAGGGCTTAGTCCCGCGGTACCTGGCATTCAGGACAGTCATGGGTGGAATGCACATTTTTGTTCTAATTCTTTAATCAGCCTATAATTTCACATGTGGTTACTGAGTGTATGTATATATTTATATAATTTCTGAAAATATCACACATTGCATAATACTTCATAAATTGGGTACTTACGGTTCTCCATGTGTGAGAATAAGCATAAATTGTTTGTTTTTACAGAGATAAAGGGGGGACGACGACAACAACTCAAAGAGTGTAAAGACAGTGTCATAATGGGACAGACCTTTATTGGCAATGCCAGAGATGCCAGGTCGTCTTCAGGGCTGAAAGATGTTCCTGCAAAAATATGTTAAGTGTTAATAAATTCTGGATGCAGCATAAGCAACATTCCTTTCAGTAAAGCAGCTGTGAAGCAATTGATTTATGCCTGCTTACAAATGACTGGATGACACAGTTTCCAGAAAGCTGACCTAGATTCAAATCAAAAGGGATTTATCTGGTGCCAATTGTTCTGTCTGCAGGTTATGAAATTCTTTTGGAAGCTCTCGCTTAGCAAAATTCTTTCACTTAGGAAGGGAGTATTCATGGCCTGTGCATAGGTTCAGTTGATACGGCTACTCAAAATGGGCCCAAAGTAGCTAAAATTTCTCATCGGCACCCTCTTTCTTGGGGCCGGAGGGCTTGAAGCAGAAAATGGGAGGTACTGCTTCAGTTTTTCAGCTTACTTTCACCTTGCTGCTAGATTAGGATGGGCTGGAGGCCAAGTTAAATGTTAATTCCCCCCTCCATGAAGCTTCAAATTTTTTTATATATGGTGATCTATTCAAAGGCCAAAATATTTAAGATCAGCGTACCCCATGGATGTTGCATGTCACATGGAGCACCGTGGCAATCACTTTCCCTGACACTGCCCTTTCCAACAGGGGGGCCTTTTTAAAAAATGGCAATTGACTATCTGTGGCTGCGGTCACACGCAACATTAGCCACGCAAGAGATACGGAAGACAAGCGGAGTTTCCGGTCGCGATCTCACCAGCACATCTGGGAAGCGTAGCGCTTCCGTGGCACAACTGAGGCTTCCTGCCGAAAAAGCGCAGCAAAAAACTAGTACCTTGGAGGTACTAGTTTCCAGAAACTGCGGGGCAAGGGCGGGCGTCTGATCGCGTTTCCGGTGGTATCCGGCGCCCGCCCATGTCCCCTTGCGGAAAAGGGTTTTTTTTCCCCCACGTCTCCGTGGATGCGCACACGCACCCAACGGAGCATGCGCATTCGTAGTGTACACGAAAAAAGAAAACCAGTTCGCCGCGCCGCGTGCTTCTTCATTGCGCGCAGGCGTATGTTGTGATCGGCACCTCTCCCTTGCCATGGAACCTCCACAGTACCTCCACAGAACCTCCACAGTAGGTCTGATCGCTTTACTGCATGTTAGTTTGCCCCGGGGCAAACAGCCACACTTCTCCTCTGCAGTTTCCTGCCCGTGTGACAGGGGCCAATAAGGAATTAAAAATGTTTTACAGCCCCCATATGGAGGATCACCATATGGAATCATTTTCGGCGCTCCTATACGTGAGTATGAATTATCTTTCCATGCACAGACAAAATGCTCTCAGCTTCTTCTCTCGACTCACGCTTTTCTCATTTCATTGCAAGCTTGCTTCTGAGCCTGTGCCAAACTTTGGGAATAGTTTTTTCTGATGGTGCAGAAGGAAAGAGGAGGGAGAACAGAAGCTATGCTTTGCAATGGTAAACTTCTCATGCAACTGTTTGAATCCGAGAAAAAAATGTATTTAGGAAATAAAATAATTTTCAGCACCCAAAAACTGTTCTCATGAAACTGAAATATATACTTCCTTCAAACTGTGGCACATGAAACCCATCCGTTGGAATCCTACTAAAGCTGCTCATTTATCCTGTTTATGGTTTAAAGGCACACAAGTTGACTTATCTTTAGAGGCCTGTGAAATGCTTTCATTTCGGACAACAGACCTTTTCATTCCCTTAAAAAAGACCATTTGCAATCATTGTGTTGCTGATTGCTCCACTGGTCATGACCATCCTGTGGCATCACACCAGTATCAGTCAACATCTACGTTACAGCTGCATCAATCATAAAACCATTGTGTATGACAATGCAGATGGTTGGTTTGGGCTATTTGATCCTACCTTTCAGGTCTTTTAAAAAATATCCATGAGAAGACCACATTATAAAATGTTTGAAATAAAGGATGGTTTACCAAAGTTATATTCATTATGCAAACTTGAAATCATGAAACTGGCTCAATTGTTCCATTATAGAAAGACTGTGGGAAACCAAAACAGATGGGGTGTTTAAAGAACATGAAACCTCATTAAATGGTGTCTCCAGCTTTTAAACATTGATATAGCTCCATGAAAATACAAGGAGCTATATAGTGCTCATGCATATCATGGCCTCTGCTCAGATGGCTTAAGTAACAACTTCCATTTAATAATAAAGGTAGGACATGAATAATGTAAATCATAAATAAATCCCACCTATAGCAATTATCTGGCAAAAATAAGATACAAAGCCAAAGCATAAGGTGTGTGTCCATGTGCAAGACAAGCCCTTCTTAGATTTACACCCTTCCAAGTTCATTGAGGTCAATGGGTATAACTAGAAGGGTATAACTCTGCTTACAATGGCACTGAATGTTCAAAAAGACATCAAGAGAAATGATCCAGACAATAAAATAGTTTACGGTGTTCTTTCTACCCTGAAGGCATTTTAGGTAGCCAACGGATGCACAAAAATGCTTGTTTGCTGTCTTTTCAGTATATTTCTGAAAACATGATGTGATCCAACGTACGTGTTTTTCGATCTTGCGTGCCATCATCCGATCCCGAGTACTTGCTCCATGTTCATTTCAGTGTACAAACTTTCTATTCATAGCTCTCCTCCCCAGTATAAATTCTGGAGGGCATGATGGAATTTCCTTGTGTGGCATATGGTAATCCTTCACCTGAGGGCTTGCTCCAAATAAAAGTTTACATTCCTCTGGCAGCTCCCTTTAGATGTAAAGGAATGAGGTATGTGTGTCTTCTATTAAATAACTGTCTGCATTTACATGTTCTAGTGGCAAAAGGTACATAGCGTTCTTACACTGTACTGGCGGCAGGAATGTCCAACCCTATTTCCTCTCATAAATATTTCATAATAGAAAATACTTTAAAAATACGCCAGTTAAAACTGTGAACTGACCCTTCCCACTCCAGGTACGAGAGCTAGGAACGCTTGAAATAAATACCACAAGAGAGTTGGGCCTAGCAGTGGGAGGTCAGTTATGATAACCGCAACCTCCTTTTTGGATTAAGAGGAGATAATTTCATTTGGAGACCATTACACCGAGTCATGTGGTGATAGGTGGCAGGCAGTGGAAGGACTGGGCATTTCTGAGAAGACATCAAAGGGGCAGTGAGAAGGGAGAAGAAGTTTGGAAGCAGTGCTATGATATGGGACCCAGTTTTATTTTACTTCAGCTAATATAAACAGTCAACCACTTTTAACATTTCCTTTAAAAAAAGAGAGAGAGAGTAAAATGACAATTAAATTATACTCTAACTAGGAATAAGGCCCGTTGTGGAAATAAATACAACAAGATCTAGAAAGAGGCTCTGGGAGAGTGCTCCGGCTTTGGGCAAACAGTGTCAATTTGCTGTGGCGACCTCAGCAGGGTATAATGACAGAGTCC
>NW_015170350.1:210277-213808 GCF_001447785.1 Gekko japonicus | reverse complement strand
CCACTGTAATCCCTGCCGCGAAGATCAAATCAAGCGTGTGACCGGCTTGATGTGTAGGGACTGTTACACATTGGGAGAGTCCCAGCGTCGCCATGGACGAGGCCAGGTCCACTGATCGAGTGGAGGTCGCGTCGTCGGCATGGACATTGAAGTCCCCCAGGACCAACAGCCTGGGGTATTCCAGCGCCCAGCCCGACACGGCCTCCACCAGAGCTGGTAGGCTGCTAGCTGGTGCGTTGGGCGGACGGTACACTAACCAGACAGCCAAACTCTCCCCAGCTTCCCACACAAAGCCAGCACATTCAATGCCCGAGATCTTCACGGCCGGGAGGGCCCTGAAGGAGTAAGCCTCCCGAACGAACAGAGCCACTCCTCCCCCCCGCCCCTTTGTCCGGGATTGGTGGAGGACCGAGTAACCTGGGGGAGCCATCTGGGAGAGCGCTACTGTCTCCCCATCTCGCACCCAGGTCTCGGTCACGCACGCCAGGTCCACATCCTGATCCAAGATGAAATTTTGGAGAGTAGAGGTCTTATTATTTATGGACCTGGCATTGCACAGCACCAATGTCGGAGAGGGGTTCTTCTCCACTGCCCCACAACCTGCCACCGTTGGGATGGGACGCAGGCTGGAAGGGGGACGAGCTTCTCTGTTTCTCCGCTCCCTTCCTTTCCATTTCGACCTGTTCCCACCACTATACCTTCCCCTCCCCGAGAGCACTTGGATTCCCCACCCTGCCACTTTAGCACCAGTAGATCTTCGAGTGCCGCTTGGCACCACCACAGACCCACCCGCGAGGTTGGCAGAGGTACACCCCTACTAAGCTGTTACCTAAAGTGGTCACCCGTTTCTTTACCCTATCTCCTGCTAACTATACCCAATCCTATTTAGGTGGTACGTTAAATCCTAACTAATTTCCCTACCTATACTCCCATAGGAAATCCCTGCCAGTAAATTCAATAAAGGCTAGGGAAGGCCTATTTGATCAACGTGGCAGTAAGTCGATCAATCTGCTAACCACGCAAAATCCCACCTAATTACTTATCCTACAAATCAGAGTGCTACTCTTAATTGGTTAACTAATTAATAGACTACAAACTGAGTAGTACAAACTCACTCCTTGCTAATCGATAAGCCAAATTCATCCATCAATTACTACTCACAATTCAACCCCAATCTAATAATTTGCAATCCGATTCAAATAATTAATTTGGTTAGCAATAGTTTGACCTATGATGACACTGTAGGTCCGGGTTGGCTCTTCTCCACACTCCTCTCCTCTCCTGCACACTCTAGGCTGTTCTCTTACTGTTGGTATAGTCCCGATGTTGTGGATAGATATTAACGTCTTGCAGTGCTGTGGACTCTGCAGTTCCAAGGGGGGGGGGAGGCTCGGTCTTCCCTTTACAGATATAGTCCGTTCGTCCCCCTCTCTCTTTGCCGCGGGTAGATATTTGCGTCCTGCAATACTGTGGACTCTGCAGTTCCGAAGGGGGAAAGGCAGGCTCCTCCTCTCTTCCAGCCCACAGCCCCCTTGGTATTTTCTGGGCAGGCAGGTGTCGTCACTAGGCTGGGTCGGCTCGGAAGTTGACACGGACCCCCCTGCAAGTCCGTTAGTCTCTGGCTCCGATCCGGGAGACTCCCCTTCTCTTGCCGCGCACTCTCAGTCCGCCCGGGGGGGGGGGAGTCCTCAGCGCCCTTCCTCTCTGCCAGCTCCAAGTTCTTCTGGGGGGATACAGCACAGCCTCGCCCGCAGCTACAGCAGTCCAGCCTTGCTCCCCCAGTTTGCTCCTAAGGAGCGATCTTCCCGGCGGCCTGCTCCCCACCCAGCCGCCTATCGCCTCACCAACCTCCGCAGAGGCTCGACGACACACCGGGGATCGAGACATCCGGCACGAGGCCGCAGGCCGCTCTCGTCTCGGGGGATTTGGCTTCTTCTCGGGCTACAATTCAGGGGCCTGGCACCGCCGAACGGTACGTGGCTCTAGTTCGAGGTTTTTTCTTTTTTTTTTTAGTACCTTCGCCCTGCTTTCTCGCCGGTGGTCAGGCTCCAGCTTTCCGAGGCTCAATAGTTAGAGCCCGGAGTCACCGCCGCGCGTCCTAGCACAGAGCCACCATCTTATATAGCTCCATGAATATACAAGGAGCTATATAGTGCTCATGCATATCATGGCCTCTGCTCAGATGGCTTAAGTAACAACTTCCATTTAATAATAAAGGTAGGACATGAATAATGTAAATCATAAATAAATCCCACCTATAGCAATTATCTGGCAAAAATAAGATACAAAGCCAAAGCATAAGGTGTGTGTCCATGTGCAAGACAAGCCCTTCTTAGAGTTACACCCTTCCAAGTTCATTGAGGTCAATGGGTATAACTAGAAGGGTATAACTCTGCTTACAATGGCACTGAATGTTCAAAAAGACATCAAGAGAAATGATCCAGACAATAAAATAGTTTACGGTGTTCTTTCTACCCTGAAGGCATTTTAGGTAGCCAACGGATGCACAAAAATGCTTGTTTGCTGTCTTTTCAGTATATTTCTGAAAACATGATGTGATCCAACGTACGTGTTTTTCGATCTTGCGTGCCATCATCCGATCCCGAGTATTTGCTCCATGTTCATTTCAGTGTACAAACTTTCTATTCATAGCTCTCCTCCCCAGTATAAATTCTGGAGGGCATGATGGAATTTCCTTGTGTGGCATATGGTAATCCTTCACCTGAGGGCTTGCTCCAAATAAAAGTTTACATTCCTCTGGCAGCTCCCTTTAGATGTAAAGGAATGAGGTATGTGTGTCTTCTATTAAATAACTGTCTGCATTTACATGTTCTAGTGGCAAAAGGTACATAGCGTTCTTACACTGTACTGGCGGCAGGAATGTCCAACCCTATTTCCTCTCATAAATATTTCATAATAGAAAATACTTTAAAAATACGCCAGTTAAAACTGTGAACTGACCCTTCCCACTCCAGGTACGAGAGCTAGGAACGCTTGAAATAAATACCACAAGAGAGTTGGGCCTAGCAGTGGGAGGTCAGTTATGATAACCGCAACCTCCTTTTTGGATTAAGAGGAGATAATTTCATTTGGAGACCATTACACCGAGTCATGTGGTGATAGGTGGCAGGCAGTGGAAGGACTGGGCATTTCTGAGAAGACATCAAAGGGGCAGTGAGAAGGGAGAAGAAGTTTGGAAGCAGTGCTATGATATGGGACCCAGTTTTATTTTACTTCAGCTAATATAAACAGTCAACCACTTTTAACATTTCCTTTAAAAAAGAGAGAGAGAGTAAAACGACAATTAAATTATACTCTAACTAGGAATAAGGCCCGTTGTGGAAATAAATACAACAAGATCTAGAAAGAGGCTCTGGGAGAGTGCTCCGGCTTTGGGCAAACAGTGTCAATTCGCTGTGGCGACCTCAGCAGGGTATAATGACAGAGTCCACTGTTTTCTCCAGAGGAACTGATCTCTGCTATCTGAAGAGCAGTTGTAATTTTGAGTGATCTCCATCCCTCACCTGGAGA
>NW_015170350.1:210002-210141 GCF_001447785.1 Gekko japonicus | reverse complement strand
ATCCACAGGAATTTGCCAGCCTGGAGTTGGCAACCCCATCTCCTTCCCAGCTAACCATCAACCTACCATTATCTGCCCCTCTGACTTCAGCTGACTTCTGCCCTCCCTTCTGCAGAGCAGTTGTAATTCTGAGTGGTCT
>NW_015170350.1:200633-207154 GCF_001447785.1 Gekko japonicus | reverse complement strand
CCAGTGGCATCTTTAAGACCAACAAAGGTTTATTCAAGGTACAAGCTTTCATGTGCAAGTCACACTTTATCAAATACACTGGAATGGAAGGTAGAGTTCAAACCCATGGGATTCAACAACGTATTTCATAGAGAAATCAGAATCACCAGAAAAAAATCAGTAAAATCTGTGGCTTTAGAGTTCATTGGAGTAACAACTATATATTTTTTATTTCTCAGCCTCTTCTCTTATTAATATTTGGGTTGACATGGGTATTTCATATATTAAGAAAATGTATATGCAGTCTCTCAAGAGACCAAAAGAGCTGTAAATGCCACAAACATATCTGAATGACTGTAAAAACTGACTGAAACCAGCATGAATTTAGGAACAGTAGTAGCATTGGGGTAACACAGTTTTGGAGGTCCCAAAATGACAGCTACAGTGTAGAAGTGGGAAGATTTTGGTTTACAAATAGATTAAATTTCTACTAAACCACACAGTAGAAAATTTGGGGAGCAATAAAATGGTTGTACTTTTGAGTTCTATGCCATTGATAAAATCGTAAGCATGGCTTCGGGACACTATTGTTTGGGATCTAATCAAATATCTTCAGGGTACTGTGTCTTAATTCCCAGGTCCTTCCACTAGTTAAAAAGGTGTTACTTTACTCACTCAAGGTACCTTCAGGACATAGACTAGTTGCCACAGCAGCAGCCTTTTTGCTAAAGTATGTGTATCCTCCACCAGTGCGTACAGGTGTCTCATGGTGAAAACTGTAAAGCAAAAAAGGTTGTTAACAGAAATGTTCACAAAGAATGTGAGTGGCCTGAACTGCTTCCCTATGTAGAAGACTGATAAATGCTGTGTCAAATATTCTCTAATACTATCATTGAAACAGCGCATGCACTCAATGAAGCCAGATAATTTACTGAAATATATTTGTCTCGTTGAATATTTATGTTGCTTCAATGCTGTTTGGGACCCTTTTGTTCTCCTAGCTAATCTTTGGTGCATGGAGTAGGTGGGCAACTAGTGAGCTAATGATTCTTCCAAATGGGCCAATGAATGGTAAATGCAATAGGAAACACTGGAAAAGAAAAGATTTTGAGAAAAATAAAAAGTTGGAAATGGCAGGTTTTTGCAGCTGCTTGAGAGAAAGGGGAGGGGGGGGAGGAATCAAAGAGGCCAGAAAGGTTCCACAGATGAGCAGCATGAAGAAAGTAGCATCACTAGGGCTTGAGAAAGGAAGATGGCAGCCATGCAGAAGGAGGAGAGACCAGTCATAAACGTAAGGTAAAGGGAAGGAAGAAGGCAAACAAATGTTAAGTAATGAGCTATAGATCATTGGCAATAAAAGTAATGAAGACTGTTCAACATTAATAGGACCAACAGAAAATGAAAAGAGAAGAAGACCCCAGAACAGAATCTTAAGTGCAGAGAGAGAAAGGCTGCTTGCTATTAACAGAAACACAATAGAAACACTCAGGAAGATTCAAGTGAAATTAAGAAAGCATGCATCTGTCCAAATCCAGAGAAAGTAGTGGTGAGACAAAAATGGAATGGCCAAAAATAAACAATAGACAAAGCAAAAGAACAGAAAGTACATTCGACAGAACCATGGAAAATGTAAGCATTGAACGTTAAGAGAAATCTAAAGTTGCCAACCTCCAGGTGGAGGCTGGAGTTCTCCCAAGATTACAACTGATTTCCATACTACAGAGATCAGTCACCCTGGAGAAAATGGCAGCTTTGGAGGGCAGACTCTATAGTATCATATCCCTGCTGAGCATTCTCTCCACCCCAAACTCCACCCTCCACCAGTAGATCTTTTGGTCCAAAACCAGAGCTGGCAACCCTAAGACTACTTCAGGATGAAACAAATGCAGACTTGTAACAAGAAAAGTAAATATTAGATTTAAAATATGCATTAAAGAGGGAATAGCACATGCAGGAAACTTTGGCTGCATTCAGACATGATGACGTACAGCTGCAGTTCTGGGGAAATGTACACAAACCCAGCATGTTGCCTCACTCCTTGCTCCTTCCCCCTTCTTCCAATTTTTTTTTCCAATTTTTTTTCTTCCTACAAACACTACAACACTACAAAACACTAAAACACTAAACTAAAAGATAAGCTACACAAGGATCATACAAAATGATTAGTCATTAGCTTAATCAAAGTTCCCTCTATAATAAGGTTAATGGAATGTAGCTATTTCTTACCGCTTCTATTACAAACTGGTATTTGTATGTTTAAATCGGGTAAGTACAGCTTAAACAATTAAACTTTCAAGCTTATAAAATTATATTATTTCAATTTCTTTCCTCTATATTTCTTTTGATCAAAATTCCATTGGACTTTCAGGGGCTTTGGGGCTGCAGCCCCTTTTTCTGATTTGGAGTCCTCTTCTGGGTTGCTGCTCGCCGTGCATTTGAACTTCGCGACCCATATGTGCTGCTTTCTTCTTCTATGTCTTGTTCCTCTGTAGGTCTCTTATCATTCGCTGGTCTTTGATGCAGTTCCAAAAACATCTTCGCTTTTAAGACAGAGTCTATCTTTTCTTTTTTATCTTTATAGTTGAAGACAAGTCCCTCAGATATTATCCATCTGTATGGTGTGGAGTATTTCTGCAAAAAGCTGGTTAAGTTTTTGTACTGTTTCCTCTTCTTTCTTATTTCAAATGGTATGTCTTTTAAGACTCTGATTCCTTCATCTTTGATTTTTAGGGTTGACCCATTTGTGGCCTTGAGTACCATGTCTCTTGTAGATCTCTTTGAGAATCTCACCATTATCTCCCCAGGAAGGGTTTTTTTTTTCTTGATGAATTCTGGATATGTCTGGTAGATCATATCCATATCACTTTTTAATACATCCGCAGTTAAACCTGTCATTGGGGCAAATGCTTCGCTTAAGATTTCCTTCAGATTCTCACCCTTCTGTTCAGGAACACCTTTAAATCTCAGAGCAAAAGTTGCTCATTTGGAGTCTTAAAAGCTGGTCTTTCTCAGAGGTCCTCTCTTTCTCCACTACCTCCAGTCTTTGCTTAATTGCTTTTGTCTTGGCTTCAACCCTTTTCACTGCTTTTGCCATCTCCTCTGTTTTTTATATTAGTCTCTTTCAGGTGTTTTTGGAGCGCTTCAAAGTTGTTATTGAGTTTAGTCATCTGATCCAACAGAGGGCACAATGCTGTAGCCAACATATTGGGAAAGTCAGTATTTACTTCTGGTTTAACAGCTGGATGTGCTGATCTTGTAGTTCCAGGAGAGTGCTTTGGTCTCATTGCCATCTTTTCTGCCCGACTAGTCATTGTTTATAGTTCAGGGAAAGTTTTTAAAAGTCAATGAAAGATTATTTATAAAGTCACTTTAGTTGAGTCTGTGCTTTCCTTTTCAATCCGGGATTGCCGTTGCTCCTAGCCCCCTCTATCACTTAAACAGTTTGTTTAAAGTTGTGAGGGGGCAGACTCCCTCCCCCTCCGTCATTACAGATTGGGGCTTCGGATTGGCACTTAATCGCATAGCCAGTTAAAGAGAAATAATACTCACACTTCATTCCATGCCAGCTGCAGAGGTAGTGAGAGCTTTGTAATTTCACTAGATCACTTGTTCATTCATCCAGTGTACGCCTCTTAGTGCCATGATGGCGCCACGGTGGCGGGACCTATCGGGGCAAAGAGGAGCCTCAATCCCTTGGCCACGGCCTTGAAAGAGGCACCTCTTGCGCCCCAGACTAGGAGTCCCCTCCAAGGACTCCGGGGAGCTCCGGAATCATCCAGCACCCCTCCCATTGGAGCTCTGAAGGAACGCAACCGCCATTCGAGTTGCCAAAACTGGAAGCCCCTTCCTCCTTCTTCTCAAGCTGAGAATCATGGGTAAACACTAATTTTAGTTGCTGTTGATGCAAAGGTTTGAGTTAACTGGAGTTGGTCCCTGACACATGAACTAGGATCCTAAATTGAAATTAAACCCTGATTTAGGACCCTGGTGAGCAGAGAAGGGAACTAACTCTGCTTAACTGGCATCGGTAAATCACAGGTAATCAGAGGCCCTTTCTGCACTCTCCTTTTAATCCATGTTTACTGCTGTGTCCTCCAAGCAATTCTGCATTAAAATTGAGTTCAACCTTCTTTTTAATCCAGATTTCCCCCCCATTCTGCATTACATTACCTCCCTTCAGTGGTCAGCTCGGTTTCAGACTCCTGTTGCCCAGGGTTATTTGGGTCCTTTCCTATCTTCGGAACTGCCTCTCCCAATATGCCCCTGGAAGATCCCTACGCTCAGGAAATAAGAACTTCCTGGTGGTCCCCCACCTGAGAGAAGTCCAGCTGTCCTTGACCAGGGCCATGGCTGCTTCAGCCCTGGCTCCCGCCTGGTGGAACGCTCTGGGGGAAGACATCTGTGCCCTGAGGGAGTTGTTACCATTCCGCAGGGCATGCAAGGCAGAGATGTTCTGCTGGGCCTTCGGTTGAGGACAGCAATCAGGGCATCCTTTGGCACTCTTACACAAGTCCCCATCCCTTGTAACCCCTCCCCCTAGGGAGGCCGGGGAGTTGGAATTCTTTCTGCCATCTTGTATATGCTGTCTTTTACATCTCATATATGCTGTTTTTATGCATTGGTATTTATTGGGCTGTTCTAATTTAGTTTTAATCTGAGATTTGTGTATGATTTTGTTGGAAACTGCCCTGAGCCCTACATGTAGGGAAGGGTGGCCTAGCAAATCTAATTTAAATAAATAATTAAATAAATTTGCCTGCCACTATGGATTTTCTTAGTGTTCAAGTCAAGGCAGTTGAAGTCCATGGCAAAACAGCATCCAAATAACCCAGGGCAACAACAGGCTGAAACCTGGCTGACCACTGAAGGGAGGTAACCTAATGCAGAATGGGGGAAAAACCCAGAATAAAAAGAAGGTTGAACTTGATTTTAGTGTAGAATGTGGGGGGGGGACACCTGGATTTAAAAGATGGTGTCAGACTCCTCACAGCATCAACGAAGTACACACTTGCAAAAAAGTTATACTTTATTTGAAGCCATAGGTGCATAGATAGGATCACTGTTTGGAATGAGGGGGGATCAAAGAGGATGGCATGTTATAGTACATTCAAACCACTGAGGCCCAATTGCAGGAGTTCCCGTGCGTGCCATCGGGCCTGGGAGCAAACGCTTCTAGGCAGCACACGTTATCTCTTTCTCACGGTGTTTTGTGAGATCCTCCAAGCAACTAACAAGCAGCAGCAACCACCTGTGGCCTTGAGAGATATAGACATTTTGGCAGCTAAGCAATTAAGCGCATCAACAGGTCTACATAGGAAAGTGAAAGCAAGCAAGCGCACACAGAAAGAAGAAAACAAAACATTGGCAGCTTGCTGACAGATGGTTGAATTCCATTTTACTGCAGAATTGCTTGGAGGACACAGCAGCGAACATGGATTAAAACGAGAGTGCAGAAAGGGCCTTGGATAATGTTTTGCCATGGACTTAAATTGCCTCAACTGGAACACTGAGAAAATCCAGAGTGGCAGGCAAATGCGGAAAGGACCAGAGTTAGGGTTTATCTATGACTCTCAAACGGAGGAGCTGGGATGGAGTGAGGAGTGAGGCCCAGCAGCAACCTGCGTTCATTCACAGTTTTCTGTAACTGTGGTTACAAATGATGTCTGACTGCTTCTTTTAACAAAGATAGGAGAGGATACCTGGTTATTCATGAATGCTGTGCAAATTAAAGGGTGAAACTGCAGTGGATACACATGGGGGGAAATGGAATCTGAAAGTCAGTTTCCTCAGGTCAGTGGGAAGATTAAAGACTTTGGGAGGGGAAAAAAGAGCCCAGTTCTTTCTTTGATGTTATTATTAGCTGTGGGTACTAAAAATATTTTCAAGAATTAGGTGGATTTCTGCAGGCAGTTTCCATAGCAAGAACCATAAAGAAGGAAATCTCTTTTATCAGATGTTTGCACGTAGTCCATAAAACAATGAACCATATTCTAATACAGATTTCCTTTATTTAATATCATTAGCATAGCTGATTTACTGCTGATCCATTTTAAAACTTTCCTGTTGAGAAAAGAGATGGTATCGTTGGCAGTATGTTGAATAGCAGGTACACCCCATAAGCAATACATAGCATATGTACTAAAACAATAGACAGCTTTAACATCCCATGCCTGTCATTGTGGTTGCCAACCTCCTAGTGGAACCTGGAGATCGCCTGAAATTACAACTGATCTCCAGACCACAGAGATCAGTTCCCCTGGAGAAACTGGCTGCTTTGAAGGGTGAATTCTCTGGCATTGTACCCTGCTGAGGCCTAGGGTTGCCAAGTTGAAATTTCTTCGTAGCAGGGGACTCCCAGCCCGTGGCTGGAGCGTGCGCGTGCGCTGCACGCACGTCACCCGGAAGTGACGTGACGACGCCGGGCACGCTGGGGGCGGGGCCACGGCCATCCGAGGGAAAACACTATGGTTTTCCCTCGGATGGCCTTGGCCCCACCCCCAGCGTGCCCGGCGGCGTCACGTCACTTCCGGGTGACACGCATG
>NW_015170350.1:183368-200597 GCF_001447785.1 Gekko japonicus | reverse complement strand
TCTGGGGCAGGGGTTTCCCTGCCCCCCCGGGGGACTTGGGAAACCTACTGAGGCCCCTTCCCTCCCTAACTCTGCCTTTCCCAAGCTCCACCCCCAGATCTCTGGGAATTTCCCAACCAAGTGTTGGCAGCCCTAGTTGCAATCTTAAGAACAGTTTCCTGCATGCAAGCTCTATTGCGTAAAGTGGGATGTGTTTTTGACCAACCCGCTTATGCTTGTTGCTTTTGTTAGCAGGAACTGGCTGTGTATTAGTGGAAGGGGGAGGCTGCATTTAGAATAAAATCCATAAGATACTTGTTGCTTTACTCTTTATTGTTCCAGAAAGCCATATTGAGATAGGAAAGGAAAAATGGGCACCCTAGCCATCCATCTAAGCTAGGATGGAGAGAGAGATTCAGAGAGCACATATTCCTCTCCTGAAAGCCAGAGAGACAGCACAAAAAAGAGGTGGAGGCAGCAAGAAGGAAGGAGAAGGAGATTGGAGTCTCAGAGCAGCTTATAAACTCCTTTCCCTTCCCCTCCCCACAACAGACACCCTGTGGGGTAGGTGGGGCTGAGAGAGCTCTGAGAGAACTGTCCTTGAGATATCAGCTCTGACAGAACTATGGCTTGCCCAAGGTCATCCAGCAGCTGCAAGTGGAGGAGCGGGGAATCAAACCCAGTTCTCCCAGATTTGAGTCCACGCACTTAACCACTACACCAGTCCCTGAGATTGGTGTTCTGGGTAAACAAAAACAAAGCAGCAGAACAGACAAAAGGAAGTATACAGAGGAGACTGACCTGTCCATCTTAATAAGTCTACTGTCCCTAGGATTGCCAGCTGCCTACTGTGGTTTAGACCTTAGATTTTTGGGTGGATGCTAGAGCATCACCCCCAGCTCAATGATGTCATTTCCAGGTCATGCCATAAGCAGCATCATTGCACCAGGTGACATTGACTGCTCCCCCCGCCAGAAGTTCCCACTTCCCCCACCTCCTGCTAGTTGCCAGGCAATGCTTGGTAAACATAAATGCCCCCTCTAGAGTACTGGTGTGCTTGGGGAAAAGAGATATTGTATGATCCTTCACTTCCAACACCCTTAAGCAGAACAACAGCTCACTACTGAATCAAGTTAGGCAAGGCCAGCAGATTGTGAACCACGATATTGATGCATGTTATTAAGGCAGAAATAGCACCTTACTGCGATAATATTAGGAATGAGGGTACAATTATTGCCTCATAGGTGATCTTTATTCTCAAAACCCCCACATGTTGATGGATTAACGGTTGTTTACATTCACCTAACCTAAGAATGGCTTTGAAGTTGTTTAAAAGTGGTTTCAGAGGGGGATATTTGGCTTTAAAAATCAATGGAAAATCTATCTGTGGTGATAAGCTATGGTTGCTAAATGGAACCTCCAAGTTCAAAGGCAGAATGCCAGTGAATACCTGCTGCCTAGGCCAAACAACATGGGAGGGCTTCATGCTCTCCTTGGGGCTTTCTGAGAGCATCTGCTGGCCAATTCTAGAAGCAGGATGTTGGACTAGATGAAGCCTTGATTTGATCTAGTAAGGTTCTCCTTATGTTTTTAATAAACAAGACCTACATGTTAATTGGGATTAGTTGTGGAATGTGCAATTATCTGGGATGCAAGGCCAGCCCACAGAAGTTTTTTTACTCCAAACCTAACCATGTCTGGGCACACTTATGGGGAATGGAAAGTGTGAACTATGTCATCCATGAATGGCATACTTACACAGCTATTCCCCTGACAGTGGTGTCTGGAGAAAGGCCATGACTGCAAAGATTACTTCCAGCTCTGTCTGCATGCAGTCCATTTCACATTTTTTCCTTCCCCCATGTAATTGTGGCTATGCGAATAGCCAACGGTGGCTTGGCAGTGTATGTGGCGTGGACTGTCCCTTACAGTGGATTCACAGATCTATCATTCCTTTACGCTCTTCTACCCAACACACAGGAACAAACAGGAAAAGGACACAGCATAATTTTTAGGAATGCTGTCAAGTTCTATGTGTTTTGGCCATGGATGTTATGGCCAAGGTGTTGGTGCTGCCAAAATCAGCAGGTCCACATCACCTCTTTCTCCTTGTCTTTTTACCAGTCATGTTTAGTAAAGCAAAGTATAGGATGTTACATCATAGCCTTGTGAAGTTCTCTGCCCCTGCAAGCAGAGCTGGTGAAGTGAAGCATGGCTTGGACTAAATCACAATATAATGATGTCATATTGCACATTTTGCTTTACAGGGAAAAGAAAGAGGAGAGACATAGGATTGTAGCTTTTTGGCACCATCATGTAGCAGCCTTAAAGTGTACCTTCAGCTATTGCTTCTTTAAAGTCACCAGTACCACAGTCAGGGCCAAATTAAGGCCAACTGATGCCCTAGGCACAGCCCAACTATGGTGCCCCTTGGTCCTTCCATTGCTTAACTGACAAGACATTAAGACTCAATAAGTGCTGAAGGTGAAATAAGAGATTAAAAATTCAGTTTTCTTCCAGGCCGTCCCCGGGACCAGATCCCACAACTATATTAAATAAAAACTTTTTTAAAAATTATTTAACTCTAAATAGCAGTAAACAATATAAGCAACCCCCCCAAAAAAAACTCTGTGGTGCCCCGCTTCCCTTGGTGTCGTAAGCGCGTGCTTATTTTGTTTCTCCAACAATGGTTAATCTAGGGCTGACCAAAGAGGTATGGCTAGCTAGTTCAGTGTATTTTCCACACACATATTTTCCCTTACCATGTGGGTTTAAGCATCTTTGTAGACAAATCAGAAAGCTAGAAAATGGAATATGGATTAATCTATAATTTGATTGTGCTTAATACTTCTAAGTGGGATGTGGAATGGTATAGTAGGGCCTGATTTCATCAGATCTTGGAAACTAAGCAGGGTCGATACTTGGATGGGAGACCACCAAAGAAGATTCTGCAGAGGAAGGCAATGGCAAACAACCTCGGCTTACTCACTTGCCTTGAAAACCTTGTGGGGTCACCATAAGTCAGCTGCTACTTGACAGCACTTTACAGACGCACAGACAATGCTTCTAAGTATAGAGCTCTCATTCAGTACCATGCTGTTGAGCTGTTCCTTTTGCATTGCGGAGCTTATTGTTTTGTCTGTTGCAGGTCCTCCCTCCTGATGTCTATTGGTCAAAATCACTTCTTGTGGAGGAGGTTAGAGCCCAGACCATCTATTTAAACTCAAGATGATTTCTTCTCATGCAGTCTCTCATTGCCTCTGTTGGCTGAAAACACTTCTTGGAGAGGAGGCCTGCTTCTGAGCTACTGTGGCTGGGCCAGATTCTGCAATAAAACAGCACTTCCGGGACATTGGCTTCAGGACCAACAGGAGCTATCTTCTGCTAAACCAGATTTTGCCAAGGGACAGTAGTTTGAAAACCCAGGACACAAGCAGAGAGCAGCACTCTTAATGAATAGTGAGTACGGCCCCCACATGATGGGCTCATGGATCTTTGATTTGGGAAGGGGAAGTAGTTTTGAGGGTGGGGAGTACCATATCCAATGGGACAAATTACATTTCCATCTTATGCAATAAATACATTTGTTTTGCTTAAATCAAGGTGTGTGAGTAAAAAGGGAGGGGGCTTTAGGAAATGAGGCCTTAGACCTTAAATTTGCCCTTTACTTCCAACACCTGGGTTACAAGAGACCACACAATGAATAGGAAGGTGTACAGATGGGTTACACCCAATAGGCATGGAATTGTTTATGGGGAAACCATTCCCAACGTAGTGTTGATCGAGAATAATATTTTCCTGTAGTGGGAAATAGTCCATTTGGTGGAATACATTTGCTCTGTTATCGTTAAATATAGCCCTTACTGTTTTTGAAGTTTTCTGTCGCAACCATAGCACAGTCCATCAAGCGGCGGTTTATTAATTAACTCCACCAGATGACTCAAAGGGGCTGATCTCTTTCTGTTCAACAGCGACGATTCCCAAAATGGAAGGTACCTAGGCAAAACCAGAAAGTGAATAGATTCAGAATATAATTGGCAGAAGAAAAGCAAAAAAAGAAAGAAAGAAAGAAAGAAAAGGTTAACAAGACACATGCTAAGTCTCCAAGTCCCCCCCCCCCCACAACCTGCTAGGCTTCCTTTAAAAGTCTCGGCTGGCATTGGACTTGGGTTCAGATCCCCACTCTGCCATGAAGTCTACTGGATGATCTTGGGCCACTCAGCCTAGACTATCTCATAGGGCTGTTCTGAAGATAAAAGGGCAGGGGGATTAGGGAACCATTGGATGCCACCCTGAGCTCCTTGTACGAAGAGAGGAATTTTTAAAAAATCTAGTCAGTAATAGTAAATGCCACATAATACATTGGAAATTCCTGTTTGATGCACTAATTAAACGTGATTTCCCATAAGAATTTAATTGGGTCCAGATTATAATCTAGAGTATTGGTCAAAGGAAGATCCTTTCCTTTTTTGAGGGTATCAGATAGGATGCTTGCCATTTTCTTTATTATTTTTTGAGTTAGTGCTAGATTCATTCGCATGTGAGATCCAACAACAATCTGACGTGCAGGAAGGAAACTCACAGTTTGTCCATCTATCTATTTGACTCTCTTGTAAACCCCCTCTGGAGGCTGAGGCTAAGAGACAGCATCTGGTCCTTCTCTTCCAACAAGTTCCATCTCCCCACACTCATGTTCCTGATCTGAACCGGGCCTTGTGCGCCTGGGAACTGAGCTCCTCGCCCAGACTTTGCAACACATCTGACTATGTGGTCCCAGGCTGGATGTAATGTGCAGTTAGACCCTTTATTCTCCTGTGTAGTAAGTCAATTTAACTTTCTCAAACACTCTTTGAGTAATTCATGAGAGTTGTGTTCATCATCATCACTATAGGCCTTTACTAGTCATATCACATTTTTTATTTCTTGTTAGTGGAATTTTTAAAATAGGAACATGATGTGTCTGCCACAAAATAAAAGTAGCAACTATAATTAGCTAAATAATGGATTTGAGAATTACATTTTTGTCCCAAATCGCTGAATGTACCAGTTTGGTATTAGACACAGAAAAGGTTTCACTGGGTTTGGGTTTTGTCCCCAATCAAATCAGGAAGGCACTGGAAACAGAAGAGGTTTCGCTGGGTTTAAATGGACATAAATCTCATGGCTTTGTACAAGAACACAAAGAGGGGGTCCCCAATATGGTGCCCATGGCTGCCGTGGCATCCACCAACACCTTTCGTGGCATCCACTGTGTTTTTACCAAGTGGGTGGCCTTAGGTGGAGCTTTTGGCCAGGGGAACTCTTGATTGCCTATGCAGACATTTTGCAAGCAGCTTTGACAGCAGCTTCCATTTTCATTATGTCACTGAAGGTAACTGTGTGTATGCAAGAAAAAATGTATTTTAAACAATATGTACATTTCTGTGAAATAGAGTTTCTGCCTGACATGCTGAAAAGTTAATATTTAAGTTATGCTTAAACTCACTCCCCGAACATCTCGTTGTTGACTCCACCTCCCATGGCAGCTGTTTTGTGGTTGCACCCATCATCCTGTGTCAGAATGCCAAAGGTGCCTACAGGCTTGAAAGGTTGGAGATCCCTGTTCTAGGGTCCTTAGTTTTGCAAGGGTACCAGGGACTTGCTGCTTATGATCCCCAGCTCCTCCATAGAACTACAGCCCTCAGAGTTCCTTGGGTCCAACCATAGCAGTGAAACCAATTTAAAACCAGTGTAAGTCTGTAGTGTGCACACATCCTAGATTAACATAGGTCCAGTCTATTTCCCTTTTTGTGTAGTATCCTGAGACATACAATTCCAACTGTTACAGTGCTAGTCTGTAAAGTGGATGTCAAGAACACAGGATTTTGCTTTACCGCAACATTATTTTTCTCCCTTTACTCCCTATTTGAAGAGGAAAGAAACTTGTCTAGAGTTAGGTCAAATGTCCACCATGCATAACATGTTTTTTCAAAACAGTGGTGGCTTTCACATCCTGTTTGGCCCAGCTTCTTTTTTTTTAATGTTTAGCATCATAAACGAGGTGTACATGCCACACACCCTGATGAACAACACAGGAACCGAGAGTAAAGTGAAGCCACCCTGCCCTGTCCCATAAATACAGTCTTGGATGCCAGGAATGGCAGAAGGAATTGCTTACAAAACCTTCAGCTTTGGATCTGATGCAGGAATGCAAAAAATAATAATAATGAAATAGCTGTAAAAACTGGCTGTTTTCTGGAAGATGCAACATTTTTAATGAAAATATATTACTTGATGTCTCACATTCTGATTACATCCACTTTCCGTTACAACTGACAGTGAATGTTTACTGGTTTCTCAGGGTGGAATCAGTAGTGGAATCTTCACTGAGAGTCTTTATGAAGAGGATGGAAAAAACATCTGTCAGAAATGATTTAAAGTATACACAAAATATTAGTCAGTTCTGGGTGGCTTTGAGGGCTCCTGTCTTGTAAGTTAAAAGGGTGCAATACCTCACTATTTTTGCAGACTCATTCATTTGTACTGAGTATATTTTACTGAGCTGGGGAATTCAGTTTCTGAAGTATCAGAGAGTGACATACTGGAAATCTAGACATAAAGTTTCGTCCTGAATTTACCACCACTACCAAAGTCACAAGAAGTGTGTGTGTGGAAGGGGGGGGGGGAGTCACTCCACAGAGTTTTAAGTGTCTATTTAAAGTGCTGAACGCTTGGATATTTTATACAGAACTGGCAAATACTCTTAATTGAGATTTAAAATATTTAATTTTTTCACATTTCCAGCTACAGATACCTGAAATAGGGGTGAACTGACAAGTTTAACAGTGCAGTCCTAAGAGACTGAAAGCGCTTAGGGAGTCAACTGACTATTGCGTCAGCCAATGTCTGAGATACACCAGCATAAGGGCCAGTCACAATGGCGCAGACCCCTAGCGCCACTCTGTCACTCTCAGCGCTGGTGGAAGGCCGCAGTGGCCGCCTGTTGGTGCAACTGAGGCATAGGGCCCTGCACTGTCATGGTTATGGGTGGTTTTGGGGGTGTGGCCAGAGAGAGTTGGCTCCCTCAGCCCCGGAATACCCCCTGCCAAAGGCAGAAAGTTAGGCCAACCCCCCCTACACACACACACATGGCATGGCCCATAGGCACCAACTGAACTGAAAATTCAAGTCGTCCCCCTTCCACTGCAGCCTCGCCAGTTAGCCTCAGAGGAGCTCAGGAAGCTGACTACAGGCTTAGCCAATCACCTCCCCCCCCTCCCAGAACCCAATTGTGGGCCCCTCACCCTACAAAAACTTCAGCCAGGGCATCTTACAACTCAGTAGTTAGGGTGCACAGCATGAAACTCCATCATGGAGCTCCCTGCTGTGTGGACTTAGAACAAGCTGTGAGGCACTTTGGTGGTGGGAAAAGCACGGAGAGGGCACATAGCAATACAGGACAAGCACTTAGCGCTAACACCCAAGGAGGAGAGCAAAGTCCATACTCTGTGGCTGACCTTTCCCATTTCAGAACCCTAACAGGTACCACACCTTTGGAGGCTTGACCCAAAGGGGCAACCATGCAATAATGGGTAAACAAGGGCCAAGGATCCCAAATCTGCTCCCCCACTCCCCTCATTTGAGGCTGGGTGCTGTGACAGCATCTCCTGCACTCAAGCCCAGCACTGAGTTTGTGCACAAGTGGCAAAAGCCACAGCCACACAGCACCATGGCCCCTGACAGGCTATGGGAAAAGATCCCGGGAAAGTTTCCTGGGAGATCTCTGGGGGCGAATGCTCTGTCATTTGCCTGGTTTCCACCCTCGGCAGAGGACAGAGCATGTCTGTGGTTTGGGGATGCGTGGCAGCTGCTCCACTGTACGTGGTGAAACAGCTTGCAATGCAACCCTTTAACTAATATTGTATTTATATTGTTACTGTGTTTTTATATGTATTGTTGGAATTTTTACCTTGTTCTGTAAGCCGCCCTGAGCCAGCCTCGACCGGGAGGGTGGGATACAAATTAAATAAATCAAATCAAATCAAATCATTCCCTTGCAGAATCAGAGCCTCGAGCAGCAGCTGCAGATGCTGCGGTGGATGGATTGCCAGCAATCCGTGAGCACTTCAACACAGGACAGGTAAGTGTAATTTGGATGATACCATAATGTGCCTCAAGGAGGGTTCGTGGGAACCCCCCTCCCGCTGTATTCACAGACCCTGTCAGGACAACACATCCATGGCTGAGACCAGCATGGCACTTGTGGCTGGTTGCCATGGCTGGACATATCTCTGTTGGACTTGCCTGCAGTGGAGATTCAACAGGGAGACTACGCACTCTGCTCAGTCTGTGGTTCCAGCCCTCCTCTTGAAGAGAAGCATAGCATCCGGCCAGCCCTTCCAAGTTCCACCTGCGATGTCATCCCACTTAGACTCTCATGCCAGGGACTCTCAGTCCTCTTCCCCATGGCCCCAGGGAGGAAGTTAACAGAGTCTTCACACCTCGCCATGGTTTGCAGTTCAATGAAGTCTGTGTTGTGCCACAACTGTGTCTATGTCTGTTTGGTTTTGACTACATGATGGGAGCTCCAACCCCCTCCCTGCCCCACTCCCTCCCCAATCTATCTGTGACTCCCCCTGAGGGCTTCCTGAGGAGATGTCTAAGAGGGAGGGCTCTTGGGTGCCTTGAGTGGCTGTAGATGGTTGCGCAGGTCCCACAGGTCATAGTCATCTACCAGACATAGGAGGGGCCCAGTGACACCTCCAAAGCTGACCAATGACAGGTTCTCTCCCTCACTTCGTAGGCTTCTGTGTGAAGGGGGAGGGGCCAGAGGGTGGTCTGGGTGAATGAGCCAGCTTGTTGTTCTGGTTAGAGACCCAGATTCCATTCTCCATTTGCACCATGGAAGCTAGGTGGGTGACCTTGGGCCAAATGCACACCCTCAGCCAAACCAACCTCGCAGGGTTGTTGTGAGCTTGAAAATGTGGAGAGGGAAATTATGTAAGCCACTTGGGGGATAAAGGTTGGAAATTAATTGAATAAATGAACAAAGTTCATAACTGTGTGTCTGCTCCAGGAGGCTTCTGTCACCCAAGGGGAAAACATCTGTGAAGGTAAGACTGAGGGAGCAGGGGATTACAGGGGTCCCTGAAGCCAATTGCTGGGGAGGAGCCAATGCAGCGGGGGGACTTGATGTTTTTGAAGGGGGGTGGGTTTGAGGAGGGTTGCCCATTGGACATACTGGCATGCAGGAATGACAAATGACTTTCATAGATTCCATTGCAATATGTCACAACTACATCACTCCACATGGAAGTAATGATGAATCCAGAATGGATTTGGAATTACAGTTTCTGGGTACTGATTGCTCTGGAACAAATATTAAAAATATCATCATTGTTAGTTTAAGAGTTTATAAACCTGTACAGCAATATGGTGTTTTTGGTTTTTGGAATTACAGTTTCTGGGTACTGATTGCTCTGGAACAGGAATGACAGAGCCCAGAGTGGAATGACAGTCCTTCCAGTCCAAAATCACCTCTGTTCCATTGAGGAGGGAATTGGGGGATCTAAGAGTGGTGCCACATGCCCCTGTTGGAAATATGTGTGTTGCAAGGTCTAAAATTCAGTCAATATAAGGTTAATATGTGCTTACCTTGCATGCTATTGTTTAGACTGACCTGGAAGGAAACTTGGCACAGAACCAATGGAACGACGCAACCGGGGTGAGTTGTTTCAGGATAGGAAGGGACGTGAGAGCAGTGACAGGTTGAATTGGGCACTGGACTATACAAACAGAGCCTGGGACATCAAAGCTATCGTTACCAGACATTGGCACATTTTAAGTGATATTACAGCGACATATTCTGGTAGCAGAGCAGGATGGTTTAGTTAATTGATTTTTGCCTAGTATGCTTAAGTAAAAGCAAGTGATTTCCACCTAGAGTGGGCTTTAGAAGGACCCAAAACCTCAGAGAAAAATTGGTGAGGGCGGATGCCTTTAAAATCCAACATCAGGAGAACTCCCCGATCGGACATCACAGGTGCGGCAGGTGTGCCGTATGTCCGTTAATGTTGGAAACGGATGTCTTAAACTTCCCCAGTGTCAATTTAAAGAAACCCATCAAACAATTCTCTTCCTGCGCCACTAAATCTGTTATTTACCTATTGATTTGTGTGTGCCAACGTAGATATGTCGGTCAAACCTCTAGAATGTTGAGTTAGCAGCTGAGAGGCTTGATTTTAAAACAGCCACTTTTTTCCTTTGCAAGTTTTTGTTCTGCTCTCCCTGCCAAGCATACTGCAGCTGTGAAAGGTGAGATCCAGATTCACCTTGATTTGAGGCTCTCCCTATGCCAGCCTGCCTGTGCTACAGAGAAGCAGCTGAGAACTATTCCTTTTTTAAGGCTGAGGAGGAGAAACTCTAGGAGCTGATCGCTTGCAGCCAGCTCTTGCTTCCTGCTCTGAAGACAGGATTAACCCTGTGAATGCCTGCAGAGTGCCTGCTAAAGCCTGCAGATCAGAATGAGTAAGTAAATCATGATCCTAGTGACTTCAAATGTGTAGTGTTGGAAGTGATAAAAAATAGACCCTACACCACTATGGATTTAAAAAGGGTGTTATTGCAGAGAGAGGCTTTCTGGACATTTAGACTTAGAGCAGAACAACCCGTTGGGCTTAATGCTGCTATAGACCTGTCATGTTTTTTGGGTGAATAAAACAGCTAAGATCTACTCTCGAGTCGGGCACCGCCAGCCTATTAGGCATGTCTATAGGTGACATGGGAGTATGGTATGTTGACCTCCTTTTACTGAATATACATGTGATGCTTGTAACGATTTATAAGGAAGGTCCTTGTAGAGCATGTTAAGATGTATTATCCGGAAGGAGTTGCTTTATTATCAGAGCTATGACTAGCCACTAGTGGTAAGTGTATACATCCATTAGCACTAACTTTTTATGAATACTGTATGAGTACATAGACTTTTTACTGATGCTATTTGATAAATGCATTTAATGAGATACTTTATATTTATAGAAATTGTGCACGTATTGTTGAAAAATTTATGATCTGAGGAAAAGAACACCACAAACTGTATGTATATAATATTATAACTTTATTGTAAAAAATTGGAAACTTTCTCTGGAGTTGCTATCTCCCTACAAGTTACAGAGGGCTAGCAATGTCTTTAAGACACCAAAAGGATCTAATGCTAGATGGTTTGTTGATGGTTTTAAAGGAAGATTATGACTCCAGAACTAGTCAGGATGCTTTGTATAATGTGATGTCTGTTCTGAGTTAACATGCACACAGATTTAAAAGGGAAAAGAAAATTGAATGTTTTATATGTGGTGCAAATCATCTGGCCAGTGACTGTGAATTTAAAAGGGAAGCCAGACAGAAGTCCACTGGTGCACATGTTCAGACTGAAATAGCGACACCTGGTGGAAGAAGAAATCATACCAACCACAGAGGTTTTAGACCTCAAACAAAGGTAAATTTTAATGCAGCCAGCAGAGGTCATGCTTTTAGAATCTGTGATGATTATGATGATGAAAATAAGATAGTATTTTAGTAGACTCTGGATCCTGTACACACATATGCAAATATAAGGACTTGTTTTGTGAATTTGATACTAACAATAGACCTGAATGTACCAAGCAAATAAGGGACCTCTTCATGTAGAGGGTGTTGGGACAGTGCCAATCAAACTCCTCACTACAGCTGGAGAAATGATGGATGTTAAATTAAAGAATGTGGCTCTGATTCCTGAAGCAGCTGATAATTTGATTTCAACCAAAATACTTATGGAAAGTAATCATAAAGTATTGCTTAAGAGAAGGAAAGGAAGATTGTTGCTGAAATGTCTGGAATTGAATTTAAAGTGGAAGAGAGAAATGGATTTCATTATCTTGTGGATGTTAGTGGAAAATCAGAAGTTGTTGATGCTGATGAGAGACAAGTTTATCAAACTGGCAATGGCTCTTGTAGTCATTGGAATTGCTTGTATACATGGCATTTGAAGTCTGTGCATTGTGGGATGCAGAGTGTTGAAAAGTTGTTAAAAGAATGTGGAATTTCTGCTGTAAGTTGTGACAAGGCAAAGGAGAGATGTGACACGTCTCAAAGCAAAGGGAACTGCTCCAAAGTTCACTGGCAAGTCCACTACTCACAATGAGAAGTTCCTAGAGACTGTTATCATGATCTTATTGGCTCACTAGTGCCATCCTGTGGTGGGAACAAATACTTTGTGACTTTTACTGAAAGCAAAACAAAATATACTTTTGTGTATATGATGAAGAGCAAGGATGAGACACTCAATAAATTCAAATGCTATGTGGCCACAATTAAAAACATGTTTGGCCAAGTACCCCAAAGCTTATGCACCATTGGGGGTGGAGAATATGGCAATGCAGAATTTAAAAGATTTCTAGAACTTGAAGGGATTGAACACAAAGTCTCTATCCCACACTCGCCTCAACACAATGGCTCTTCTGAAAAGCTGAACAGAACAATCCAGGACATGCGTAAAGCTATGCTAATACATTCTGGTCTACCAAATACCCTATGGGGTGAGGCTGTCAACACAGCAGAACCCACAAAGGTTACTGGAACCACTCCATTTGAGGCCTGGTTTGGAAAGCGGCCTGGACTAAAGCACATCAAAGCCTTTGGTTCCAAAGAGAAAAGGAGAAGGTATCTTTGTTGTTTTGTAGATTTTCCTGGGTACCCTTCCCTTAGAAATAAAGATTTTTACATAGAAGAAAATGTCTCCTCTCCAGTGAAGCAAAGATCCATTGCAATCTCTGAATATTTAACTATTTTGCCAATTTTTCCAACTTCCCCCACATCTGAGACCAGCCCAGTGCCCCCCTCTCATACTTCAACACTGGTAGGTGTGGTGCAAGAGTGCTCTCAGCAATGGACAGCTCAAACCCCTTCCCCACTATCAGGTGCTCAGTTCTGCTGACAGGAGTTGGTCTCTTTAAACAGGTGGGGGAGTGCTCCTGAAAACGAACAGAATTCCTGTGGCCCGCCCCCTCTGCCTCCTGCCTCAGATGGACACTGGACTCCAGCTCTTGCCACATGGCCTTTGATTGGTTCTGGCAGCCCTGTCCATCATAGTGCTACCACCCCACACAACACCTCCACCCTGGTTATGAAAAAACCCGCTGCAAACCCACTACATAACTGAGAGCCAGTGTCGTATAGTGGTTAAGAGTGGCAGACTAATCTGGAGAACTGGGTTTGATTCCCCAGTCCTCCACGTGAAGCCAGCTGGGTGACCTTGGGTTCTCTCAGAGCTCTCTCAGACCCACCTACCTCACAGGGTGTCTGTTGTGGGGAGAGGAAGGGAAGGTGATCATAAGCTGCTTTGAAACTCCTTTGGGTAGAGAAAAGTGGGGTATAAAACCAACTCTTCTTCTTCTTCTTCCTCTTCTTCCTCCTGTTCTTCCCCCCTTAGGGAAAAGACTAGTGTTGCCATAGTCATCCAGTAGCCAGCCACCGTGGCACAGGATTGCTCCACCCGTGTGTTTAAGTATGCATGGATTGTGCCTATTCTGAAAGGATTACACTTGGCCAGTTTTTTAAGTATATTCAAATATCTTTAAAAAGACATAGGGGGTGGTCCATTCCCTTTGTGGTTGAAGGGTAGATGAAATGACAAGTCATGTTTACCTTTCACATGGCTCAGTATAAGCAGCCATTAGAGGGCATGGGAAATCACTAGGAGGTCATTACAAGAAATGGTAAATGACTGCAGGGTGTGCTTTGCCTCCATGCAGACCACGTAGTCAGTGCTGGTAATTAGCTATGGTGACTGAAGGGAGCCTCCATATTCAGAGTCAGAAAATCTTTGAATGCCAGTGCTGGAAGGCAGCAGAAGGGGAGAGCCTTAGTCTCTATGCTCTGTTTCCCCTCCAGTGCAACTATGTGGTCACTGTATGAAACAGGATTATTGTCTCTTATAAATCCATGGAGTTGAGCCAAAAATCAGGGGTCTAAACTATGCTATACAATATTAATTGATGACTTTAAAAAAATAATAATTTCTTCCTTTACTTTCTCTTAAAATACTGATTGTCATGAAAACATTTTAGTGTTCTAATTTGGTGTAAATTGATAAACTAG
This sequence comes from Gekko japonicus, assembly GCF_001447785.1. Taxonomy (NCBI): domain Eukaryota; kingdom Metazoa; phylum Chordata; class Lepidosauria; order Squamata; family Gekkonidae; genus Gekko; species Gekko japonicus. The sequence continues at coordinate 186,506 of NW_015170350.1, read as the reverse complement.
AGATGTTATATCACTGGCTCCCTCCAATGGTGAATGTTGGTATTTATTCACAAAATGAAAATATTTTTAGCTGTTAAGTCTGACATTTCGGAAGACTTCTCATTTGGATGTCTTCTGATGTCCGCTAGAATAAAGGCAGGATATCCCTGATTTAAGCTACAAATCTAAAGCTTTAATGATTATTAAAGGAGTGTGGTTGATAGTATTGTAAATATTTTACATAGACTTCTGTTCTTAAACATATAGAAAATCCTTGATAAAACACACATGTTCATCAAAAAATGTTCAAAGGAAAAAATTACATGGCATCTAACACCAATTTGTAGAACAGTTGCAGCTGTGGCTGTCATTTCTTTTCAGATACAAGAATGACTGCATTTTCTAAATTTGTATGAGTTCCTGAGGATCAGATTTGATATGTTTGCCTTAGCAAACAGCAGACCGGGGTAGGGGGGACAGTTTGGATCAAAGCAAGGTGAAAAAGCGGGCTATTTAATCTCTATATATGTCATTTTCTTCTACCTTTGTTGCTCTTTGAGACCTGGTATTTAGACTGAGGGAAGGCATAAAGGAACCCAAATGGTACTTGGATGTTTCCCACATGAGCCAAATAGAAGCTGTGTGTGTGTGACAGAGAAAGAGCACACGCATGCATGTATGAAGTGAAGAAAATGTTGTGATGCTTCAAATGCCATCCTTCCCTCCCCTGGCCGAGATCCAAATACCTGCCCCTCCCTTTAAACGATCCAGTCACAGATTTCTTGATATCACTTCTGATAGGTGACTGATGCATATTTAGGGTTGCCAAATGGGGCCGGGGGGGGCGGGGAATCCCCTGCTTCGGAGGCCCGATTTCCGCCGCGGCGGAATCGGGACCCGGGGGGAACCCCACCCCCGAAGCTGTGTCACCAGAGGTGATGCAGCCACGTTGCTGACGTTGGGGGTGTGGCTGGGGGCGGCGGGGGGGGAAACCACCAGTCGAGCTCATCGGGGGGAAAAACCATATGGTTTTCCCCCCGACGAGCTCGGCCATGCCCCCAACATCAGCAACGTTGCACGTCACTTCCGGTGACGTGCTGCTGGCGTGCGCACACGTCCATCAAGACCTCCCGGACGCCGGCAAGGCTCCCCCGCTCCGAGGGGTGAGTCGACTTGGCAACCCTATGCATATTAGAATAGAAAATGTAGACACAGATGGCTGTAATGCAGGCTAAGGTATTTAGAGCAGCAAGAAGTGAGTATATTATCCATAAAGACCATTTTTACTGGTAAATTTGTTGAAAAGTATTTGAGTTGAACAGAAGATATTTTTAACTACAGAGTGTCCTTCTTTCACATTCCTAGTGAACTGAGGGCATTTGGAAATGCAAGTATGTTACTTATTGAAGAGATAGGACCACAGTGAATGCTTTTGTTGTTTTCAGAAGCAAAAAAGATCATGTCCATTAAAGTCAAGTGTAAATGCCAAATACTTTGAAAACTCCAAGACTTTCGATTTGTGATCCACTTTCCCCCTAGTTTATTAATTTTTAAAAAATCATCCTCATAGATAGTACTTATCTTAATTCTTTTGAGCTTATTTGCTTCTTCATCATGGGGCCTCTGTAGTTTTTCAACTTCATGGAAACTATTTGAGTTCTAAAGTTGTTGTACTACCTGTACAACTGAATTGAGAACCGCTAAAGTTTTGCTCAGTCCTCCTTTATGAGCTTGTTCACTGGACTCTGTCTCACAGTAAGTAGACCTGCATTTTGCACACCACTCCTATATCAAAATTTCCAGTGTTCCCGTTCTTCCAAACAACAACATTTTTTTTTTGTAATTAGCATAGATAACTCTGGCAACTTTCAAACTACTTGACCAATGCTATAAGTTTCAGACACTCAAAAAATTTCCATGCCTTAAGAAGGCCTGGAGCACGTTGGTGAAAATGTTGCTTGACAGCTGGCACACGGTTCAAAGTTTTTACCATAACCACATGTGACAAGTGTTTACAGTAATGACCATAAGGATTTTTCTTTCAGGTTTCTATTCAATTAGAGCTTGCATGCCTCCCTTTTCACCACTGATATCTTTTAACCAGAAATTTTCCTATTCTTTTTCTTTTTTAAACACACCTCATTCTGTAACTGGAAGTTCTCATGTCACAAATCAAAAAGTCATTAAAAAAGAAAAGAAAAGAAATAACAATGAACTAGCTGTCCCACTCTGGCTATAGCAGTGGGACGTATTAGCAGCACCAAATGGATCCTTTGATAAACTGAGAAGTGGAGACCTGTAATACTTGCAGAGGGATCTCTTCCCCCTCTTAACTTTCTCCCCCTGTCCTTTGCTGCCACTGGGCCAAACGGTGCTCCCTCCCCCACACCACTGGTGAGGCTCAGTCTGCCATAACTGCTGGTCATCATTCAGCTATGCTGACAGGCGTGTCATGGCTCCCAGCCCCACAACCCCACTGGCAATGCTACTTTGCCTGCCACAGCTCCTGGCCACCCCTCCCACCATCAGCAATGCTGCTGGGCCTGCTGTGGCTCCTGGCCACCCCCTGACAGAGGAGAGGTAGATATGTTGTCTGCTTATACTCAGACAAAGCTTTTGTTTGGGGGGGGGGCATTAAATCCCCCGATGTTATTTTTAACAATTTTAGAAGTATCTGGTTTGTGTCAGTGTGTCCACAAAGAGAGGGGAAGAAAAACTAAGCCAACTAAGCAAAAACCTCCAAAGGAAGTTTAGAAAACTAGTAAAGGGCCCAAAGTTAAAAATATCAATAAGTATAGACAAAAGTACACGTGTTTATTTTGAAAACATATAAAAACCTTGTAGGGGCCCAAGTAATAGGTAAAGGTTTCCCTTGCTCGAAAGCTAGTCACATCTGACTTTAGGGAGCAGTGCTCATCTCTGTTTCCAAGCTGAAGAGCCAGCACTGCCCAAAGAAGTTTCTGTGGTCATGTGGCCAAGGCACACAGAACACTGTTACCTTCCCACCAAAGTGGTATCCATTTATCTACTTGCAATTTCTTGCTTTCAAATTGCTAGGTTGGCAGGAGCTGGGGCCAGAGATGGGAGCTCACTCCATCACGCAACACTAGGGTCTCGAACTGCCAAACTACAGACCTTCCATTCTGCAGCTCAGCATCA
>NW_015170350.1:168966-182645 GCF_001447785.1 Gekko japonicus | reverse complement strand
CCTGGAACCTTCTGCATGACAAGCAGAAGTTTTTCCAATGAGCCACAGCCCCTCCGCAGGTGTGACATGTATTCCCTGCCTTGCACCCACTAGTAATTGGGCTGCAGGTTTTGTATCAACTAACGTACAGCTGGTCAGTAGTCCCAATATTCTGCTTGAGTTTTAATTATGGTCACTTAACCACAAGGACAGAAATTGCTACAACAAAATACAGAGCCCGGGAAAATCTTTGACTATTGTAAAAAGTATCCCAAAACATAACAGCCAGTAATATCTGGGGTGGGGATGAGGTGGCACACTCCCCAACAGTTTTAATCTCTGAACAGCAAATTCTTTTACTTAGGCTTCCTCCCCCATCCCCAATAAAGCACATGGTAAACTGCCCAGAACACCAGGACATCGGCAAAGTAGAAGGCAGGCAGGCACATGCAGTATGCCAAGGATAACTACAAAAACACAGGGGAAGCACACGTTTGAAATAAAACAGCCTGCAATTCTATGCATGATTCGCGGGGAATAAACCCCAAACACAAGTGGGACTTCTGAGCGAGCATACTAGGGGGGGGTACATAGAGGGCTAGGACCTTTCAACACAGGAACTATTCCTATTAAGTGCTCATGTTGCCTTCCAAAAATTAGTACTTTATAATTAAATTAATACTTTTACCATCAAAAGAAAAAACAACAACCCTATGCACTACTATTTGTTAATCTGACAGATTACTTTCCTCTAAATTTCAAGACAGATGTTTGATTTAATAGGTCGTCTGGAGCTCCAGCTCCAAGACAGGATGCTTACCAAAAACAAAAACAAAAAACACACCAACAGAAGAAGCAAAGGAGATTGAAGTGGGACTTCTGAGCGAGCATACTATTCCAGGCTGCAGAGGAGAGAGAAATCCTAAGAGGCGAAGCAAATCGGTCTGAAGATGCCCCAGGAAGCAAAGAAGAAGAAATGGTCTCCTCCCCCACCCAAGGCTTCAGATGAAGCAGGGATGGTGGTGGCGGACGCCTCTGGAGAGCAGCAGCTTCTTACCTCCGAGGCATCAGGGGTTGGGGAGCTGGAGCCACAGCGTGACAGTAGGTGACCCAAGAAGGCACCAGCAGTGCAGGACCATTGGAGCACATGGAGCCAGCAGGCCCCCGACCCTCCCAGCACCACACGGACCCAGAAGACTGCCGGAAAGATAACTCTGTAAGGGGGATGCGCGTCAACCCCACTCTTTTCAGAGCTTGCTGTGTCGCATCAGGCACCTCTTTCCCAGACCCTCCCCCCACCCCAGAGCCAGGAATGGCAGGGAAGAGCCTGATACAGAGGGACTGTGGTGGGGCAGCCGGGGGAAGCGGCTGCAGTAAGGGAGCAGCACGGACGGAGCGCCCAACCATGGTGACAGGAGGGCAGCAGCGTGACAGCAGGTGACCCAAGAAGGCACCAGCAGCACGGGACTGGATGAGCACACGGAGCCGGCAGGCCCCCGACCCTCCCAGCACCACATGGTCCCAGAAGACTGCCGGAAAGACAACTCTGTGATAACTCTATGCCAACTCCCCTCTTTCCAGAGCTTGCTCTGCCACACCAGGCACCTCTTTCCCAGACCCTCCCCCCACCCCAGAGCTGGGAATGGCAGGGAAGAGCCTGTGATGGAGGGATGGTGTTGGGGCGGCCGGGGGAAGCGCGCCAGGAAGGGAACAGCATGGATGGAGCTCCCCAGCCATGGCGACGGGAGGGCAGCTCAGGGCCTAGTGGGGTGTGGCTGGTGGAAAGCGAGGAGGCGGTATGGGCCAGCGAGCAGATAGGGGAGACGCTGAGAGACGCAGGAGCCGGTCCCACGGCAAGTCCTCCCCAGCCATGGCGACGGGAGGGCAGCTGAGGGCCTAGTGGGGTGTGGCTGGTGGGAAGCAAGGAGGCAGGATGGGCCAATGAGGGAAGACGCTGAGAGACGCAGGAGCCTGTCCCGCAGCAAGTCGAGGGGCCACTCGGGAAGAGGCAGGGCCAGGTGTGGGGGCGGTGCACCTTCCATCACTACCGGAGCGCCACTCCAGCTCGAAACGAGCCCTGCCTAAGAGAATAAGTAAAATTGCCTTATCAGGGCCAATGTAACATCAATATACTATAGTGATGTTATTTATATATGTTACATTGGACTTGATAAAGTGATTTTACTTGTACTCTTAGGACTTAAACTGAAAGGTACATATTGGTGCTATTACTATCTCCAATATATGCAATTGCTTCTGACACAAGGCCAGATACATTTGTGACCCCACAAACAACAATTTTGTGTTGCTGTTGTTGTTATTATTATTCATTCAATTTATTAATTACCCTATCCCAGCTTATGCCATGCTCTGGGTGATGTACAAGAGAGTCCCCCGCCAAGGAGGTAAGTAACATTTGGCAACCCTAGTTGGAAAGTGCATTGAAAATGGAGTGAAAGTGGAGTGAAGAGAATGAGTCACCCATTTCTGCATATTAAAAGTCTCTATTAAAAGGGACAGGCCATTTTCCTCTAGGCCTTTTGGCAACCCAATTGACTGTAGAAACCATTTTAGAAACTTGTTCTTGAATTATTACGTGTGATAGCTCACCTTCTAGTTTTGCAGTCTGAGTAACTGCTAAAACAGGACGTATATGCCATACCAGGTAGGCCTCATTTATAGCTAGGTTTGGCTTGCCTGGGCTATCCAGGTCAGGGCTGCCTATGAGGGTTTTCATCTCACTCATATATAACCTTTACTTTTCCAGGGCCTTTTGTTGTCATTTTCAAATGTTTTCCCCTGTCTTAAATTAAAGCTAAGCTCATCATGTGACTAGATGGGAAAAGAAGCGTAGGCGCTAATTTGAACTTTGGATAATTGGAGTACAAATAAGTGACAAAGTGGTTTTTTTCCTTCCAGAAGTATCATAGGAAAAGGAAATAAAGTACACAAAAAAGAAAACCATGTTAGGTTAACAAACATTCAAAGGTCTGAGTGGAACTTGCCACGGAAATCTTCTTGGAAAAGACTCATAGCACACAAAGTTCTCTCTAGCTGATTTCCACAAAAAGTACTAGTGAGCAAATATTTATTTTTCAGATTTGAGTCATGTTGAGCAATGTCGTATGTTACTTATTGAAAATATAACATCCTAGCATTCAGGAGTCACTTAGTATAAACATACACTGTATTCAATGTGAATTTTAAAACAATAGCTGTTTGCATTTTGTTTATATTGAATAACTCATCATCATCATCATCATCATCATCATCATCATCATCATCATCATTATTATTATATCCCACCCTTCCCATAAGTGGGCTCAGGGCGGCTCACAGGAATAAATATAATACAGTCTTAAAATAATCCAATCAAATAAAATAGCAATATTGAATCAGTACAATAAAACCAGTTTAAAACATTTAAAGTGGGCAGTGCAATATCTTTAGTTTCTACAGCCAGGAAATAAATAAATGGGCCAACACTGAGCCATGATGATCTCATACAGCAGCAATAAGGGAGGCCAACTGGTAGATGTCCGCTGCCTCAACCAAAGGGCCTGCCAGAACAGCTCCGTTTTACAGGCCCTACAAAACTGTAATACTTTACAATAAGTTCGGGGGGGTGGGATCCAGCTATACACCTAGATGCATCCTCTGTTAGGTTTTTCAAGACCTCTGAGTAGTTTGATTGTGTTTTTTAATGCTCTTCACTCCTATTCATAGTCAGGCCTTCAGCCAATCCTGTTGGGAAAGTTCAAATGGCCTGAGGGTTCTTGGGTGTTAATCGAGTGTTCTTCTTTGTATAGTGCCACTATTCAGAGTACAGACTCCATTTACAGGAAAGCAGAAGGTGTGTGTGTGTGTGAGAGAGAGAGAGAGAGAGAGAGAAAGGGAGAGGGAGAGGCAGGCAGGCTTGTCTTTGTATCTCTCTGACATGAAGCAGCCACAAAGCTCTCTCTGTCTGTCTGTGTGAGAGAGAGAGAGACAAAGAGAAAGAGAGGAAGGGGGGAGAGAGTCAAGAGGCAGGAAGCAAAGAGCCACTTAGAGAGCTGGGGGGAAAGCAAGCAAGCTAGGGTGTGGCTGCAGGAGCAGCCCTGGGAAAGGAAGCAGGAGAAGGAAGTTGCTTGGGAGATGGTCTTGAGCACTGTGCAGGCCAGATCTGGCATGCGGTCTGCATGTTTGACAGCCCTACTCTAGGGCTTTCAGGGCAAGAGACTTTCAGAGGTGGTTTGCCATTGCCTGTCTCTGTGTAGTGGTCCTAGTATTCCTTGGTGTTCTCCCATCCAAATATTAACAAGTGTCAATCCTGCTTAGTTTCTGAGATCTGATGAGATCAGGCTAGCCAAGGCTATCCAGGAAAGGCACGAATCAGGCCAACGTTTCAGTGCCTATATTGTTCTCCATTGCTGCAGTGGTGTCCTCCACAGTGCTCTTAAACGGATGGAAACCCATTCTTTCTTAAATGTGGTCACCATGTGTCATAGGTCACTTCATTTTTTTCTCCTTAAAGGAGAACTCCCACAGCTAAACACACAAATCTTTTTGCATCAGTCACCCTATAAGTAGTACCATGAATCATTACTCTTTGTTAGTCATGCTCATGGTGGTGGAAAGTGCCATCACATCATGTCCTAGCCAATTTATGATGACCCTTTAGAGAGATACATAGTTGGTTTGGCATCGCCTGCCTCTTCCTTAGTGGTCTCTAGTCCAAGTATTAACCAGGGCCAACCCTGCTCAGCTTCTGAGATCTGATGAGACAGGGCTAGCCTGGGCCATCCAGGTCAAGGCAATCATGCTCATAATCCCGAAGTTTAAAAAAATAATAATCCTGGAAGACACTAATGGGCAGTTCCCAGAACATGGCAATGACTTGGGGACACCATGGGAGTCTGCGACTGTGGTCATAGGCAGTATTAATGGGGGAGGCCCTGTTTATGTGACAGGGGAATGATTGGTGATTTTATATTTTGTTCAATTGTACACAGGGGTCATTTCGTAGGAAAAGGGGTGCAGGAGCTCATTAGCATGACCCATTAGCATAACTTATTTGCATGTGCCACACACCCCTGACATCACCAGAAGTGTGTCAGAAGGCAACACCCACTGCAACTTACCTGACTGCTTCTTGCTCTGACTGACGGCTGCTGAGAGCAGGGGGCAGGGCTTCTTGCATGTGCCCGCCCCCTGGGCTCTTTACTGCCGGAGCTCCGTTCCTGTGCGCTCCTGCAGGAAATGACCCCTGATTGTACACATCTATGGAATTGTGGACTCAAAGAAAATTAATACTAGCATTTGAATTACAAAACTACACTGATACTGAAGGCCATTCTACTTACAACTGTTTTCCTTCATAAACATTTTGCTCAGTATTGGAAAAATGTCCTATGCGAAGCAATGCCAGGATGCTGTTTGGCCTTTGACCATGTACCCTATTTGAACAGATACCAGTGTTCCTAAACTAAAATTTTACGTGTTACCTATCCCTTATAAAACCCTAAATAAACTAAGCTAAATTCCTACATGAGTAGGGACAGAAGATATTCTATAGTTACCAGCAAATAGCACATACATTTCCTCTCAGTTTGGTAGCCTAATGTTTAATGCATACATTTATTCTAATGCTAAGAGTGAATGACTCAGTTTGAAATGTATCTGGTTTCGTATCTTCTTTTTAAGTACCTTTACAATGAATTGGGTTACTTTGCAAAGAATCTGACTGTTATTCCATGATATTAAAATATTTGAAATACATGTTGTTTTAATCATCATTTGTAATAATCAAACTTGTTAGTCCCTACTTTAAAAAATATATAGTTAATTACTGTGGCTTATGGTAAAACCCTATGCAGAGTTACTCCAGTCTATTGATTTTAATGGGTTTAGATTCAAGTAATTCTGCATAAGATTGCACTGTTGGCGGTCCTGACCTGGGTAGCCTAGGCAAGTCCAATCTTGTCAGATCTCAGAAGCTAAGCAGGGTTGACTATGGCAAGTACTTGGATGGGAGAACTCCTTGGAATACCAGGAATCGGGAGGTGGGGCAGGCTTTATTCAGCCACCTCTCTGAATATCCTCTAGGCCCCCAGTAGGTGGGGTGCCGCATTCCTTTCTCTAAAAGCTTCTCCTGTTATCTGTAACCTTGTACCACTCTCTAGTTGTAGTGTCTTCATATTAATCAAACGTGTGACTGGTTTCGTTTCCCAGCTCAGCTGCATCGGTTATTCCTTCCTGCCATGGGAATCAGGCCAATTGGCCCACAAGTGTGGGGGGTGTCATTTGAACTTTGTATATCTTAGTAAGCTTTCCCGTTTTACTCATTCCTAACAGTGCTTGTGTTCATGATCAATAGTACTGACAATAAAGTATATGCTTCTTGGAAGACTGTACTCCACTTGATTGACTGTTGAACCTGACACCTTCAGGGCAAAGTGGTCCGACCATGGCACTGCCAAACAGTGAGTGGGGGCTGTTACGAATTGGGAGAGTCCCAGGGCCACCATGGATGACCCTAGGTCCGCTGCCTGTATAGAGGTCATGTCATCAGCATGGAAATTGAAGTCACCCAGGATTATCAGCCCAGGGTGCTCGAAGGCCCAGTCTGATAAGGCCTCCACCAGGGATCGTAGGCTATTGGCCAGTGTGTTGCGTGGTTGGTACACTAGCCAAATCACCATACTCTCCTCAACTTCCCATACTATGCTTGCACACGCAATGCCCGTGATCCCCGGTGGTGGAAGCGCCCTGAAGGAGTAAGCCTCCCAGATAAATAAAGCCACTCCTACCCACACCCCCTAGTCCATGATTGGTAGAGGGGCTGCCCCTGTCACAGATCTGGAAGCTGCAGCTGGTACAAAATGCCACGGCCAGGCTGTTGATGGATCTCCCTTTCCGGGAGCACATTCAGTGTGTGCTAAGGGCATTGCACTGGCTGCCTATAGCATACCGGATCCGCTTTAAGGTGCTGCTTCTTACCTTTAAAGCCCTTTATGGCCAGGGATCTACATACCCAAGGGACCGCCTTTCCCATATGTGCCCCAGAGAGCACTGTGATCAGGGGTCCAGAATCAGCTGGTCCTCCCAAGCATTAAGGAGGCCAGGCTGGTGATGACTGGGGCCAGGGCTTTTTCGGTGGTGGCTCCACTCTAGTGGAATGAGCTCCCAGGGGAGACCAGGGTCCTGCGGGACTTTTCACAGTTCCGCAGGGCCTGCCAATAGCATACCAAACTCATTTCAAGGTGCTGGTTCTTACCTTTAAAGCCCTTTATGGCCAGGGAACTACATACCACCACCACTACACAACACCTCATGGGGCAGCAACTGTTGAGCAGTAAGAAGCAGCTGGGCCTGCTTGGGTTATGCAAGTTACATGGTGTCAAGTTGTCCAGTGGCTGCTGTCAGGTGTGACATGCTCTCTCCCCCTACATTTTACTGACAGAAACAAATGCTTGAAGGCTGGAAATACTGCTGTGTTTGGCAAACAATGGTCACTGAGAAAATTCCTTTCATATAGCTACAGGTGCTGCTTCTATTATGGGTGAAGGTTGACCCAAAGTATTTTCAGCTACCATCAATGATGGACGGCAGTTGGCTAGGTACTTTCCTACTAGTCTGAATCTCCCACAGCTAACAATGTTTTCTCATGAAGATATTTTTGGCTGATAAAATCAAAGTATAAATCAGTCATAATAAATCTATTGAATTCTTGACATGGCCGAATTTGTGGATAGTTGGATCCATAAACAAACAAGACAGATGTTTTTACAAAAACTCTGAAATTAAAAATGTTGTTGTTGTTAGCCATTCAGGCATGTTTTGATCTTGTAAGCCAAAAACATCTTCATGAATATACATTCTTAGCTGAGGAAGATCCGGACCAGATCAGGGACTGTCTCCATAGGGACTCCATAGGGTATAATGATCCTCTCCAGTTGTGGGGGGGCAGGCTTCCATCATTGAAGGGGAGGCAAATTACCTTCCCTTCAATTAAGGGAGTGTGCCGCCACTGCAGCGCAATTCCAGAGAGGGTTGTGTTTTTTTTACTTTTAAACCCCATCAGTCTTTGGAGTTGCTCCACAGAGGTAGCATGCTCCTTTCAGATGCTTCTGTCTGGCAGCAGGGTGAGCACTGGCCCATTGTCATGCAGAAGCTTCTGCTGGGTTCCCTTTCTCCCCCCCCCTTTGGCCAACTTGGAGATGAGGCAATGGGAAAGGAGGGGGGAAGTAATCGATTCCAGATGCTTCTGCTTGTCAGAGGGTCTGGTGTGCTAGCCCTTCATCTCTGTCACTGGGGCTAGTAGTTCGCTCATCACTTCTTTAAGATTCTCCCCCTTATTCTCTGGCTTGCCCTGGAAGCGAAGTATCATGTTGGCCTTTTCCATTTGCAATATCAGCAGCTGATCTTTCCTTTTCAGCTTTTGCACTTTTTTCTTCACCTTTTGAGTAACTGCAACCACATCATTTACCTTCTCAGTATTTTGTTTCATTATTTGCAATGTCTCATTTATCTAGGTTTGCTGAGAGGTAATACATATAGTCATTGTTGACATCTGTTCCTTGAAGTTATTCAGCTGTTCCAGCAGAGGACGCATATATTCTGCTATAGACCTTGCCACCTCACTGGTAGCTTCTGGTTTCGGGCTCTCAGTCCCTTTCGATTTCAAAAGTTTTTCTTTGTCCTTCTTCCCCGCCATCTTTATCATTTGTTTACTTCTGCAATTTTTTAAAAAGTCTCTGAATATGAATTTGAATGCTTGAACGCGCTCTGGTAAGTACTTCTAGACAGTTTCCTTCATGTTTTCTTCTGCTCCTTCCCTCAATCGCTCAAAAGTTCATGCACATGGGAGGCGTCTTTCCCCCGCTCGCCTTTTTTCCGTTCAGTGGGGGGGGGGGGGGAGCTATCTTTTTTCTTTTAAAACGCTTTAAAACTGACTCACGTTCATAGTTGGTCTTTTGACCTCACTTTCAGCTTCATTTCTGATGCTCGATCTCCTGCGCTTGTCCCGGTCAGCGTCACTTAAGCCCATTCAGTCTCACAGCACGTAGGACCATCGGAATGAAGAGGCGCCTCAATTCTCTGGCATTCCGCCATCGAAGAGGCCACCTCTTTGAAGTTCCATGGCCAGGGTCCCTTCGCCGGACCCCTAGGGGGGTTAGCGAGCCTGCGCACCCCCTCCTTTGGCTGGAGCGCAGCTTCACCCCCGGGAGGTCCGGGAGGTGAGTCTGCTAGCGCGCTGCCATAAACCAGAAGTCTCCCAAAATCGGATGTTTTTCGTAAGCGCATGCGCACAAACACGTAACTGAAAGCAGTGCTGCTCCGTGGAACTGCGCATGCACACAAACGTGAAACGCTTGCTGTGCTACACACCTCCCCCCGTGTTATCTGGCCCGTGTGACCGGGGCCAAAGTTCGACAACCACAGCGGGGTATAATCTATAGAACCCACACTCTAGGGATGGGCACAAACTGAACCATGAAGCAACATTTGTGATGAATATTGTCCTGTTTGTGGTTCAAGAACTGAAGTCCATGATGGGTCTACTTTTAAGGCAGTTCGCGGGGAGGGTGGGTTATAAATTTAAATAAATAAATTTATGTGGTTCATGCCAGTTATTGGCCAGAGCAGAAAGCAGGGACTCTGTCCCTTTAAACCCCTGCGTTCGGCTCCATCAGAAAGCCACAAAAACAACTGAGCAGCTGGGGCTCAATGCCACTGAGCCATTTCAGGCTTTCTTGTGCAGTCCCTTTAAAGTTTAAACTGCACCATGTGGCTCAGCTGTTTAAAGGAGCTTTCTTCGGCAGCTAGCTCAACTGCTCTGTGCTGCTTCATGCCATTTGGCAAACTGCTCTGTGCTATTTGGCAAACTTCTCCATGCTGATCAGCTGTTTAAAGGTGCTTTTGTTTGCAGCCACCTCCTGGGGCTCACTGCCCAAGAAATCCCCTTTAGACAGCTGCTCAGAAAGCCCCTTTAAAAAACTAAGCTGTGCATAACAAACTGGTCATCTCAGTTTTCTCCAAGAAACTGATTTCTGTCATCTGGAGAACAGTTGTAATTCTGCATCATCTCTAACCCCCACCTGGAGTTTGGCAACCCCAGTTGGAGGGTGGAGTCTTCCCTCAAATAGGCCTGGAAAGGGTCCTGCCCCCTCCCCCTGCCTTTTACTGACATAACCAAGCTTGGAGTACTGTGGTTGCCTAGCAACAGCCACTGATAGAATCCATTAGTTTTACCATTTTGGTTTATTTTTAAACCTTGTGGTTATTAAAAAAAAAAAGATTTCACATTTTTCTTCAAACCTGGACCCCTTTTCAGGTTTGTAGAAATAATCTCTCTTGCCTGCTCACATCTCCAGTCACCAGATTCAAGTATCCAAAGATTTGGCCACCTTTGCTATTAAGATATAGATGCTTCTGAAAGGTGTTCTTGTTCAAGCTTCAGTGAAGGGAATTCCAAAGTTGCTGGGCAAACAACAAGAATAACCTGTTGAATGAACATGGTGCACAATTGTTATATTTAAGAGAACACTTTGTTTCACTTTTAGAGACCGTGATGGGCTATAAAAAAGGAATCTGTATTCTATGAATGGGATTGAGGTCTGATACTGATGCTCAAGATAATCACAGATAATCACAGAATCATATAATGATGGGCTATAAAAAAGGAATCTGTATTCTATGAATGCTGGATACTGATGAACTCAAGATAATCACAGAATCATATAATCATAAAATGTTAAGAGTTGGAAGGAACCTTGCAGGTCATCTAGTCCAACCCCCTGCACTCTGCAGGAGCATAGCCAAAAGATAGCCCTACAACATATCCAAAAGATGGTCGTCCAGCCTCCGCTTGAAAACGTCCAGCAAAGGAGCATCCACCACCTCCCAAGGCAGACTGTTCCACTGCTTATATAATCTTATATAGGTTATTCATTAGAACCCTTCAACATAATATAGAATCTCATTTTTTGAGGACGAGGACTCTTCTTGAAAGTCCATGAAGCAGGAATTCCCAAACCAGTGCCCGAACTATTTATTTATGTCATTTATACCACCGTTTACTCAAAATGGCTTACATCATTTTCCTCTTTTCTAAGTCAAGCCTCACCCAAACCAAAAGCCAGACGAGACGGGGAGGATTTTTTGAAATCTCACAGCCAAATCTCTTCCTTTCTCCCCTTTTCCTGTTGACTGTCCTCTGCCTTTTGTACAAAACAAGAAAATGCATTGATATAATTGTTGACCCTACCATAGGACACTATGAATTTGCAGTCTCCCAGCTTCTATCATTTTGTCAGAATATGTTTCATTTGAACTCAGGAATCTAAGGAAGAATGCTAGAAAACAAGCAAATGAAAGGGATTCCCTTCATTTTGACTTTTTATCCTATACAGGCTTGATGCCATTTCTTGGTGTGGCATGAAGTTAAAATTACACAGACATTTCCCAGAATCTGTGTATCAACTACATGTATCAATTGAGTCAGCAAAAACTTCTCTCGGAAGCCATCTGTGTGCTGTTTGTCTTCCTGTCTCTGTGCTGAATGGCCCTCTAACTTGCATTTCTTCATTTATACTTGTGTCTTAAAGCACGTAACAGTCTAGTTGAGCTGAGGAATTTTCTGTGAGTGCAGCTTTATATTATACCTTTACCAGACATGAACTATACATAGCGGGGGGGGGGGTGCCCCACTGAGGAATTTAAATCTGATGTTGTTATGGCATTGTGATAAATGGTCCCTATTCATGATACTCCCACACTGATCAATTGATAGGCATGGCACCCCAATGGTTTCATAGCAGTTTTCAGCCTGAGGGAAAACATAATTCTTAAATGTACCTCTTAAAAAGAAATGCTTGTCCCATTATCCAGCCCAGGATGTGGAATAGTATAGAACAATAGCCTGATCTCATCAGATCTGGGAAGCTATGCAGGGCTGGCACTTCAATGGGAGACTACCAAGGAAGACTTTGCAGAGGAAGGCACTCTGCTTAATCACCTGCCTTGAAAATCCTATGGCTGTGACTTTGATTTGATTTATTGAATTTGTATCCTGCTCTCAGGGGTCATTTTGTAGAAAAAGAGCTAGGGGGACTCATTAGCATAACTCATTAGCATATGCCACACCCCCTGACATCACCGGAAGTGTGTCCTCCCCACAGCCGGCGGCGACCCCCAGCGGGCACCAGCAGGGGGCTCCAGGCCCTGCCCTCCCCCCCCCCCCCCGGGGGGATGGCGTCCCCCTGTGTCCCCCCCCCCAATGACCCCTGGATTTATTTAATTTGTATCCTGCTCTTTCCTGTGTCCAGGCTCAGAGTGGGTAACTTTAGTGATTTTTTTAAAAAGCATTTAACAAATCATTAATACGTCGAATGCATATATACAATAAATACAATAAAATACCTAATAATATATAATAAAATACATAACACTATAAACTAGCAACATAAAAGATGCTAATCTGTCTAATCCGAAAGGAGAGGGGAGAAAAGGGGGAGAGAGGGAGACAGGAGGAGGCCAATCAGAGATGGAACCCATTGCCCCCCCGCAGTTTCCTGCCCGTGTGACCGGAGCCTATGTTTTACAGGCTCTGTGGAACTTGAAGGCACTTCACACACACGTTATCTAGCTCCTCTGTGCCCCCTCAAGATCAGTTATATATGTGTCTGAAAGACCTTTGGCTTACATAAACTCGAGCAGGGTTCCCCAATGTGGTGCCTATAGGTACCATAGCAACTGCTGACACCTTTCCTGGTGCCTGTGAAGTGTTTTTAGAAAGTGGGTGGGACCAGGTGGCACTTTTCTCCAGCAGGGCCTCTGATTGGCCATTGGGGGTCTGATTTGCTGCGCAGATTTGTTAAAAAAAATTGCTTTAGCAGCAGCTGCCACCACAGCACTGGGATACTGTGATTGAAGTTAAGCAGGATCTTCACTGTGTGATTGAAGGTAAACAGTGTGTGGCTCTACCTCCTACAGCAGCCATTTTGTGGTTGCACCTGCCACCCTGTATCGGAATTCTAAAGGTGCCCGCAGGATCAAAAATGTTGTGGCCCCGTGGACTAGGTGCATGGGACAACCCACCCCCAATCTTCTAACTCTAAAATACCAGCAGTGCAAAAACAAAATACCTCAAGACCTTTTGGGTTCAAGATGCCAGCTGTGAGGGGAAATGAATATCTGTCACAATAAAAACAGGGGTATGTGATTTTAAAAATTACAGTAATTTTGGATCTGACGTTCAGGAAGGCCACTATTTTTGTTATCCTGTTTTTTCAAAAGTGCTGTTACCAGTCTGGGAATTTTGGGGGGCCATGAAAATTCAGGTCCATTATTTTTATTCCTCCCTCCCCCTCCTGAGGCATGAATGAATGTGTCATTTATTATGGTCAAAGACCAGCACACAAATAGATATGTTACCAGAAATTTTTACAAAAAAACTTGTTACATATATGGTATTAAAATAGCAAATATAATTCATTAAATGAATATAGAACTATGATAGACTCTAACAGCTGCACAAAGTCTGCCAACTCCATCCATAATCCAAAGTTCATGGTCTGAAAGAAGGAAAGTATAAGATTCCTCTGATCCACCAGGTTTTTTTTAAAGGATAAAAGTAATGAAATCTTATCTAAGATCACAAAAAAGGGCAATGCAATAAAACACATCCAACAGTTTAAATCCCCCCTGAAGTGGCAGGA